>NW_026571353.1:26092871-26264099 GCF_026225935.1 Boleophthalmus pectinirostris | reverse complement strand
AGCTGCTGACTACTGTTTTAACCTGGTTGACCATTAAGCTCAGAGAGAACAGTGGATAACCTTTGGTCTGTAATAAAGGCGTGTTGGTTTGATAACTGGGTTGAATGAACTTTGTTAAACTTTCATTTTGTATTCTACTACATTTTATTGTACCTGCATTTATACGTTATACATTTCTTTTATAAATATACTTTTTCTGCAAATTATTTTCAAATCCAAAGATAAATAAAGGTAAAATAAAAATAAAGTTCCCTCATACATTTCTTCTTCCTCTTACTGCTTACTTATTTTAAAGCTGGAAGTTACCTCACTGAAACCTATGGAATATAGTGACATCAGGGAAGATATGATCTAGCTTCACACCAAATATTGACCAGTTACTGTGTTCTGTACTCATGCTATTATAACATATATAATATGGCTCTGTTAGCATTCAAGCCACTTGTGGACTGAGCAACATTATTGTCATAACTGTCCTGTCTTTGTGAATGATCATTTCTAAAGGTTCTGTTCAAAGAGTCTCTATACTAAACTGTGCTCTTGGACTAATTGCTCTAATTGATACTTTGCAGCAACATCATGCTGGGGAGTATTCTAAACATCCCACCATTGCAGATACATGTAGCAGGAGTTCTGGCATGCTTTCACCACTTGCAAACAGGTTTCTGTGAGCTCCAGGTGGTCTAAGTGGTTATCACCAAGTAATACATCAAACTTTCCAACATTAGATTTGCTTTTTTATTATTTTTTGTGGAAATGGTCCCATTGAAATTTGTGTAGGCTATTGATTAGGCTTCATGATTATGATAAATACATGGTGATGGTTGATTAACTGTATGTGATCTTTTGAGTCTTGAAAAGTCTCAAAATTGCACCTTAAACAGGAAGCTGAAACAAGTTTAGTACAAAAGTCCAGTAGACCCCAAACTGTAAATAAGGTTTTGCTCTTATATTCAAGTATAGCCTCAATTAATCTAATGCTTATCTATCCGGTTTACATGCAACCCATGCTAGGTAGAAAATATTTACAGGCAAAAACATGAAGCATAACATTCAACCAGAGCCATTTCATCCAGTGCGTCCTCTGCATCATGTGTGCATCACTGTCTTTCATTTTATTCCATCAGGTTCATAAACTTTGAATTTTTCCACACATATAGACGAATATTTTCTCTGCAAAATAAGGCGATTATCCTGCAAATGGGGCAGACAGGCTGTGTGTGCTTTTAGAAATTTGGTTGAATGCAGAGTGTCCGCAGGAGAGGACTCCAGTTGCTCAGAGACATGCTGCAGAGCCCCATGCATCGTGTTCTCTGATGCTGGTGTCTCCTGCCTGGTACCACTGTTCCCTGGGCTACACTCTACTTTGAGCTGTAGATATCCTCACAGGTGTAGCGGCTCCAGGTGAGTTCTCTCCCCGCTCCATGTGTGGACCTGGTCAGCGTGGATAGTCCCGCGATGGACTCATCTCTCTACATTTACAATCAAGTTTACACCAGGGAGTGCATTTTGAAACTGTGGAAATCGGATTCTCCAACTCAATTTGAAGCCTGGCTCAGGGAATTAATGGGAGTTCCATATTGAGAGATTGAGGTATGAGGTGTCAGGTGTCAGGCAATCCCAAAAATTTCAGAAGGTATGGAAACCCATTCTAGCATCTGAATTTGTAGTGGACCCCCGAAAAATAATGTAACAATGTTGTCAAATAATGTTATTGTGAACATTTATAACTCTTTTTTGTATATACACACACACACACACACACACACACACATATATATATATATATATATATAATATATACCCCATTGAGTGTTTGTGTGTGTCATTTTCTTGTTATTTTTTTCTCTATTTTTATTGTATTTTTTTAAAATCTATTTTATGTTTCATTTTATATTTAATTTTTAGTATTTATTATTATTATTTAACTACTTCTTTTACTTATGTTAAGTCATATAGACTTAGAATTTCAATTTGTTTATTTATTTTTGTTTATTTAATATGTATTCATTTCTTTTATTGTATGTGATGCTTACAGTATATTTTAATGATTATGTGGCACCAACAAGATTGTCCTTGTCACGTTGGCTGCAGGAAGCATGATTTGATGCTTTGTATATGTACATGGCTTAAGGGAGCGCCCCGCCAACCTGCATTGAAAACTCATTTTAACTGCTTTTATCCACCATCTTGTCCTTTTGGTCAGTACTTGGTTCTTTCTTATTCATGACCATAAGAGAGGGTAGGGATGGAGACCAGTAAAGCAAGAGCTTTCCCTTTCGACTCAGCTCCTTCTTTACCACAACAGGCCGATACAACAACCGCATCACTGTCGACACTGCACCGATCTTCCTGTCAATCACATGGACACGCTTCATCCTTCCTTCACTCATGAACAAGACCCCGAGATACTTGAACTCCTTCACTTGAGGCAAGGACTCTCCACCTGTCTGCCTCAAGTGGTGGAGTTGGTCCTGTTTAGGAGTTAGATTTACAGCAAGAGTGTAACTAACTGACAAACTGTTGGCTAATGCTTGGCTTGTGAATGTAATTTTGTGTGTGTTTGCTTGTGTGTGTGTTTGCTTGTGTGTGTGTTTGCTTGTGTGTGTGTTTGCTTGTGTGTATGTTTGCTGGTGTGTGTTTTGTTGTGCTTGTGTGTGTGTGTTGATCAGCACTTTCTGGTCAGATTCTGTTCAAGCTCAGATTAAAGTCTAATTTGAGTAACAGAGCTTTTAAAAGAGTAATGCTTTCAGTTTTCAGCATTATAAGACTCAGAAGGTTGATGTTGATATTACAAGAGAAATTACACTAACCCAGTCGTTCATCAAAGCTTTGGTCTGACTGAACTGTCTCTGCCTTCTGTAGTTACTCTCAAAACGGTGTAATACCATCAAAACAAGTGCGTGTGTTTGCTGCAGTTTGAAGTTGCATGGAAGGTCATGCACCAGCTGACATTTGAAAACACTGGTCATTACCGAAGCTTACCACTGTTTAGGGTTTCGACTGAGACATCTCCTGCTAATGAGTGTGTGTGTGTGTGCTAGGGGTTAGGGACAGTTCAAAGCATTCAAAACACCATCACAAGCTCCGGCACGGGGAATAGCAGAGCGCACAGGGGGCTACTCTGTTTACCAAGGGTTCATGACCTGCACTTCTTACACAACTGTAAATCTACCCATTTGCTGTCATATCGCCTGAAGCTGCTGGATTTCGTTTGAATACTAAAATAAGTCTGCTGAAATATTTAAGCGTGTGTCTGGCTGCTGCAGTGTTTGGTTCAGACTTCAGAGCCAGATTGTTGATTTCTTGTCTTATTGCTCGAGCATTGCGACAAATTTGTGAATAATAAAAAAATAAAAAATAAATGAAAACATAAATCTTAACAAATGCTCTTTTAGTGACAAAATATGAAAACAAATCTCAGTTTAAAACATTAGCCAGAAATTGTCTTTAAATTATTACAATTTGGACTGGCCTCATTGCTACCCTTACACAGCACTTTTTAAATGTCAAAACAATAACATTAAAAATTCATATTTGCCAGTCAATATAAAATGGCCTATTCTGCTACATTTTCAGTTTTTTATTGATTTGTTGGAATTAAAAGCTTGCTGCAAAATACTGTGGTTTGGGGACCCCTACTGGTCCCTGTGGTTTGGAGAGAGACTGAAGTATATGTATCACTATTTGGGCCAGGTTTAGTTTCAGTTTAGAAGTTAAGTCTCATTTTAGTCCTCTTTTGAACCAACCAGTTAAACTTTTATGTTTCATTTCATTCAGCCAGTTGACTTCTGATATTCCTTATTTTGTTATGCATTTTTGTAGATTCCACTGAAAGCCTAACTCTTTCAGGCTGAGAATTGGATACACATATTTTTGAGTATTACTTGCAAATACTTCACATCCAAATTCAAACAGTTTTTGTTGCTTTTACAAATTCTCAATCTCACTTCTGTCATGTATATTTCTGTCTCACATTTAGAGGGCGTCTTTTACTACACTAATGCGACATAAAAGGGAGCAGAGCCTTGGTCCTGGCTGGAGTCCATCTTGAAACCCGCAGACCCCAGCTCCCTTTGACATAAACGCAGCCTGCAATGATCCAAAGCCCTTGTGAGCCTCTGCCATTTCAAAGCACTTTCCTAATCTTCACTCAGAGACCAGAATTCAGCCAGTGGCATCAATAACTGGACCAGCTAGACTCTAACAAATGCATAAAGATGTAATATTACATAAATAAGCTATGCAGTGTGTGAGTTTTTAGGACAGGGATGGGACAGTTCTGATATACGTATGTGGTAGTTTTGAGTACAGTGGTGCAGAAAGGCATGTTAAACAGGAGTTTCATAGTGACACAACTTCTTTCTAGTTAAAAGAAATGTTAAAGCTTTAAAATTGACTTAACTTTTTACATTTATTCAATTGCAGGTGGTTTTATAGCTCAAAAATACCTAGAAAAGCAAAGATTCTGACTGTGAGCCGGGTTGCCTCTCCACAGATCTGACCTGTAACTTTGCCTGATTTTGGCTCCTTGAAGATAGAAAGGTTCAGTGTCATACTCCACCAGAAAAGTTACACTATGTACCTTTAAGTTTTGAATAATACGAACACCTCTTTTCTAGTTTAAAGTGTCACAAAACAATCTAATTATAAAATACAATATGTAAGTTATTGTTTGAAATAATCACAATTTAATTTAAAACCAAAATAATCATGATTTGTTATTTATCTTTGCCATAATCAAGCAGAATTTTTTTTTATCTACTTTTTTTTTTCTAGACATTTGGAATAAAATTGTTTCCAAGTAAATAAATGATACCTTTTCCTCAAACTTGACAATTTATTTATGTACCGAAATTCAGTTTTGTCTTTCAAGCCAATGATTCAAGGACCAAAAGTGTACAAGTATCAAAAAATGAGTATGGTCAAAAAAACGGTAGCAAAAAAGTAAATGAATAAAAATAAAATGTCCGCCAGGCTTTACAACAATCCTGGTCATTTAGTAATTTATTTTGGTCAACACCACGAACCTTTTCTGTCCCCAAATGCCAAAATCCCACCTCGTTCACCTGCTGATCGAACCAGCACGAGCCTCTCTCTCTATTTACTTTGCCGGCGCCGCTAGCAGGTTAACCTTTACTGTGTGGATTAATTACAGTTAACTAGAGAACATTGAGGGACTCTGCCTCTGGGCACGCTCCCTGGTTTATCATGCTAATGTCCGTCTCCCAGTGACCATCAAAGCTCTCCCAAATCTCATTGACTTTTCCGACGAATGGCCCACAGTGGTGTCCTCTCCAGCCTGGGTGCGTGGAGTTTGAAGTGTGTGTGACAGGTTAAACTACTCCTCTCACTAAAAAATAGTTAACACAATGTTTTGTTTTTTTTATTTAAAAGTGCACCGAGGAACTTTTCTGGTACTTGTCTCCATGGAGATGTTACATCTTTCCGTCTGTTCCATGGTATGACTTTAGACATATCCAACTAGCATTTATTCATTCCTTGTGTTTCTATTGCTCTAAAATACAAAAAATTCTTCTCTGTATAGGGACGACTCTCCACAGATCTGAATTGTAACGTAGCGCAGTGCTGTGACCTGCTCGTCTCTCTCGTGATAGATATGTTTATGAAAGCAATAATATTTCCATGGAGACAAGCTGGTGGAGGTAGAAATGTTATGCAGTGCACGTTTAAGTTAATAATTCAACTCCCTGGTTACACACGGGCAGCAAATGTGACATACTTAGAGGTAATTCCAGTTTTATTACCTAGCAACCATGCTGTAAACAATGGGCAAAACCTAAATAAATTGAAAAATATTTATGATTAGATTAATAAAAATAAATTATAGCTCCTTTGATTTGTTAAATGAATATGAAAATAAAAATCCCAGAAAAAATGCTTTCACTGTGCAGAAATTTTTCCTGCATTTTGGATAACATAGGTAGAGGTATTCTGTTTATTAGGACTCAGCATACAAGAAAACATTGTTTTTGTTTACATGTGGCTTTTCCACACGTGCGCAGTGGCTGGTAGGCAAAAAGTCAGTGGGGCCACTTGTTTGTGTTGACGGTTGTGTTGCGTATGTCTCTGTCATGAGACAACTCCTCTTATTTTGAAGTAGGTTTTGCATTTAATTGTTTTGACATGACTTCATCGTCTTACTCACTGAATGTTCAGGATCAAAAACATTATTTTGAAAAGTTATAACTCACCGATACTTGACGATGTTGATGTTGTACTGTTGTATGATGATTGTTGATGTCGTACGCCGATAACTGTGGACAATGTTGATGTTGACTTGTTGATATGGACACTTTTTGCTTACAGATATGACGTCATTGTTTCTTCTCATACTACTTCCAATATTTTGTCCTTTTCTTTTCTTCTCTTCTTCTCTCAACTTGTTTCCTACAAATTGGCATTTAACTGATGGCTATGATAAATACTTACCACAGGTACAAACAAAATAATTGCATTACAATTTTTGAAAAAAGATGAAAACTGCACTTTAACCAGCAGCCCACAGTCGACCTGGAAGCAGTTCATTCATCACAGTGTCAGTTCAATAACATCAATAGCCCCGTGGCCAGGGCTTAATCCAGCTCCTCTGACGTCTCCTGTGATCACACATGTCCAATTGTTCTTGGTCCTGCTGTGTCCTCTGTCTCTGGTGTAATCACTGTCTCTCTGGTCCTCTCCACACTGCCCGGGAGACAATATGATCAATTATCTCAACTCAGTCTTGATATTTTTAGATTAGAAATGTCCTTGTTAAGATCCATTATGCAAGGTAGTCATGATCTATATGAAGAAACATAAGTAGTCTGGGTAAAAACTCATTTCATAGGTGATAGAACTGGAGCTGCTTGTACCTGTTATGAGAAACTCTCTTTCATCTATCCTATTTTCTATACTGATACGTTGCAGCGGATGCCGTCAACTTTCCTTGGAGGTGTGTTTCTAACTGTTGGCTCTATAAGACTTTAATCTGTGCTTTATTTTAATCTGACCATAAATAACTGATTTAGCTGAAACTTCAGTAGGTGATCTGATGTATGCTGTTAAAGTCTGTCTCTCTAATCAGTTTTATTTTGCAAGTCTCCTTGTGGCAAAAAAGTAGATACATTAACCGTTTAATGCCTCAGTTTTATATAAATGTATGTAAAAATGTTTTTTGTGTGTTTTTGCCTTTAAGTAGAAGGTAAATTAAGTTAAGTTAAATAGAAATTTGGGTATGTTGCAAATTTGCGACAGCTAGAAACAGGTGCTTGCCAAAGGTTCCTAGAAAGGTCCTGCATATGCACCAACCGGCACTAGGTGAATGCAGCTGCTATTTTGACTTATATCTTGATCCAAATGGTTTGTCGCATATTTGTGAGAGTCGCTGTTAAAGGTCCTATATCAGACAAAATTGAGCTTTAAGCCATGTTAGATTGGTGTTACGTCAGCCTGGAGTTTCTGATTTCTCATTTCTCATAATTTCTTTTAAAAGATCCTGTATTACAAAAATTTGACTCTTGAAAGCTTTAAGGCATGTTATTATATTGTAACCTCCTCAAAAACATACCTGGAATTGTGTTTTGTTTCATTCACACGTTTGAGTAATCCTGCTTTATATTCTACATGCTTCATTCTAATGCTTCATTCCACCTTGTGATGTCATTAAGCTGTAGTCTTCAAGTTAACATCTACTTTTTACCTTTAGTTCAGTAGAGACCGGCTGAAATTATCCAAATGATTCTAGTGAAGGTGTGTGGGAGTCTAAAAACACAGTGGAGCTTCAGGCTTGTGTATTGAACATGTGCAAATGAAACAAAACACAACTCCAGGTATAGTCCAATGAGCTGGAGGTTCATTTGGTCTTCCGATAATTTATGTTTTAAGTTCTTTTTTCAGACCAAGAGTTTGCTTTCGACTCTCGAAACCTCCAGGTATGAAAACAGACTCAAAGGCTGCGTTCAGACTGCAGCCTGAAGTGACCCAAATCTGATTTTTTGGCCCCTATGTGACCTGTATCTGATTTTTTAATGACAGTCTGAACAACACAGATCCAAATTTTTTCAAATGCAGCTCAGGCCACTTTATGATATGTGGTCCTGAAACCGATACATATCCGATCTTCTGACATGCGACTTCAGTCTGAACGGTAAAAGTGCATTCATCCGACCTACACATTATCAACAAGCCACAAACGTCACTATTCTGCACTGAAGTAGACAAAAATTGTTAATGAACTCCGAGTCACTGAAGCGAAGCACATCACCACTCACCACTCTTGGCTCCGTCTCCACATCCACACGTTCCTTTCAACGGACGTTGCTGCCGCTGTCCCACAAAATGCCACGACCAAAACCTCGTCCTTCTCCTTCTCAATCTCCTCCTTAAAACAAGTAAGTTGTTCATGTTCTGGCTCCGGTACAAGAGGAACTTTAAAATCTCCAGATGCTCAATGCTCGCGTCCATGTTTGGACAACTTCTGTAAACACAGAACACGCTCGCTGTGGTTGACGTCATCGTGTCTCCAGTGTGCATGCGGGACACTTTTGGGGTGTTTTATGTTCACACTGGAGATCACATACAAGTTGCATTTAATTGGAAATGTGAACGACCTCGCAAAAACACATCGGATTTGACAAAAAAATCGGAATTCAGCGTTAAGCCCTGCAGTCTGAACGTAGCCTAATACACACTCTACACTCTAATACTAAGAACCTAATACACCAGGTCACAACTCTAGGTTTGTGAGGAGGAAACAACATTCTAACAGATCAGAAAATAGAAGATAGAAGAAGAAAAATGTATAAATGTATACTATTTACACTGATCATGAGAGAGAAAGACAGAAGAGTCAGCCTTGGTTGCTACTGTTGTCATTGCATCTTTGTACAATTGTTCCTACACCCGTCTTTCCGGATGAAAAAGATGCAAATCCACAAGAACTTCTGTGTGTATGTGTGTGTGTGAGACAGTTTTTCGTTGTCGCGAGTGCAGAAGCTGAACTTAATCTTTCTCTCCACTGTCTCTCTCTCTCTCTCTCTCTCTCTCTCTCTCTCCGCTTGCGATATCTGTCTCTTTGTGTTACTCCCCACTGTCCTGGCCCCAGCTCTGATCCAGGATGAGCCTGCTTTAACAGCCACTATTGTCCCCAGTGACTTTCCCCTCTGTGGTCGCTGTGTAAAGGATTCTCTCTCTTAGATCGGGCCCCTTAAGCACGTCTGTCACTTCGTCGTCTGATTCTACTGATTTTTCACAGTCTGGAGGCTCCAAGCTCCTTATTGGGGGAAAAAAAGAGGTAAGAACTCATCGGGGGACAGTTGGTATTGGAGTTTACATGTGAGAGAGACACTGGGTCAAGGAAGTCCACTCTCCCCCCTGTACTTCTTCCTTTAAGCTCTGGTCCTCTCCTATCACTCTAACCGCTTCCATGGCCTTAACCCCTCTCCCCTTTGACCTTTACTTCCTCCACAGCAGATCCTAATGGTAATAAGAACAAGATGACCTCCCAGACACAAAAGTCAAGCCAATAAGAAGAATGCATTTCTATCTCGACCCCGACAAAAACAGCTCTTCTTTGATTCACCAGAGATTGAAAACACAAGTGGCAGGATAACGGAGAAGTCGAGTGAGATGTGTTAGGCTGGCCTGTCTGTTTTGCTCAGACATGGAAGTTAGATGGGATGACAGTGGTGCAGCAGTCTGTAAGTATTCATAATTGAAATCTTATTGTGGTATCTTGGTAAAACACTATGCAACAATTTGGTTCTAGTGACCTCAAAAAGAAAAGAGGCTGCTGTAGAAAGTTAAAAAAGAAAAAAAGAAAAAAAAAATATGCATGAGTTAAATTAAATTAAATTAAATTGTGTCATTTTCATTAGGTGAAGCAATTCAATTTGAAATAACCAACTTCTCATTAACTTGATTGGTGGTGGCTCTTGCGTTCCAAAAAAATCTTTGGATAAAAATTGCTATAAAAATTACTCTCCAAATCTGAGAACCAAATGCAACTTCAAACAAGTATATCAATGAAAACAGCTTATTGGTTGAAAACAGAGTCAATTTATACACTTACCATATTGTTCAGACTCTAATTCACACATTTTTTATGATTTGGGTGGTCCTGCTTATACTCCGGTGTGACTTAAAATTTTCACACTGTCAGCCACGAGAGGCTCTAGGCTTGTGTGTCAGTATCTGCTGCTCCTGTTACTCCTGTACCACTGTCAGTTGGAGCACTACTGTGCATGTCTCCTGCAGAAAGAGCCTCTGTCCTGTCTATATCATGTCAGTCGATCGCACCATTACTTCTGTACCACTGAAAATTTTTAATTCAAACAAACAAATAAATGCCCCCCCAAAAAAAATCTTTTGCAAATTACAAACTGCAAGTAGAGTAGCAAAGCAGAGAGAAAGTTTGCGAGTGAGTGAGAAACTTGTGACAACCATGCAACTTTCCTGGAAGTCACTGGATGGATCGACAAAGCCTGGACAACCGAAAACATCCTGTCGGGATTCAGAAAGGCTGGAATAATTCTAACTGGAACTGATGCTGAGTCTGACAACAGCTACGCAGAAGAGAAAGTGGCGCTCCGTTTTACTCCGGAGGTCGCGGAGTTGCTCAGAAGTGACACAGAGGATGAAGAATTCAATATATTTAGTGATTTGGAGTGAGATGGAGAGTTTGGTAAACTTGTTCTGTTGTTTATGTTATAGTTATCTGAATAATTGTTAATATGTTGCTTTAACAGCCTGTTGTTCTCTATTCTATTGTTATTACTATAACTTGCCTTTCAAGATGTTATGTCGGTTCCTGGTCTCTGATTTCATGAAGTAAATTTTCCCCAGAAGTGTGACTTTTCATCCAGTGCGACATATGTTTTTTTTCTTCTTCATTATGCATTTTTTGGCTGT
This sequence comes from Boleophthalmus pectinirostris, assembly GCF_026225935.1. Lineage (NCBI taxonomy): Eukaryota > Metazoa > Chordata > Actinopteri > Gobiiformes > Gobiidae > Boleophthalmus > Boleophthalmus pectinirostris. The sequence continues at coordinate 26,253,188 of NW_026571353.1, read as the reverse complement.
GACTTATTCTCCAGAACGACTTATAGTCTGAAAAATACAGTACTTAAATAACATGATTTTGTATCCTCCAAGTGTTTTTCACAATGAGTCAAGATACTGTACTGTACAGAATCAATACCTATAAACCTACTTTTGATCAAACTGACTGAGAAAATGAGGAATTGCTGTTACCTGGCCTCTCCACTATAATCCCTTGTAAACCAGGATGTTGGCTTCTTCTCTGCCCTTCCATTTCTTCCAAGCCGCACGGTAACAAGCACAGTCTGACCTCTCCGCCACCAAAACCCCAATAAGACCAATCCATTTCTGTGCCTGACATGGCAGCGGCCTCTTTTCCTTTACATTTTACAAGCCTGGAGTGATGTTGAGAGAATGCATTCGTATTGACTTGGATGGCTGGCTACAGAAACATCGCTTTGTGCTAGCCGCTGTCCAAGGTAAAAAGCAGATCAATAGTTTTCATATTCCGGCGAGGTGGAGTGCTATCGACCAGGGCTTTCTCATCGCCATGGCGTTTGGAAGCGCAGCACGCCACTACGGTTCAGAAACGTGCCATTTTAATCAACGGAAAGACACTTCAGAGGTGGGTCCAGTCTCCTGCTCTCACATCTCCAGACCTCTCCAGCTCTCTCCGTCTTGTTTCAGGTTTGATGGATCACAAAAGTGGCTTCATCTACAGAGTAAGAGTCAAAAGAGGAGCTGTCAGATAGAAACTGTGGTGTAGTGTCGTTACAAGGCAGGGTGACATAGAAGTGCGCTTAGCTGTCGGCAAAAACAGACACTCCAGAACTGATGGATCTCTGTTCTGTTTGTCTTCTGAGATCCTTGACATGTGTCTATTATCTTGTTCACACGTCAGGCTGCATGTATTCTTAGATTTAAATTCACGAAGGAAGACATAACAGCTTTCCTAGAAGAAGAGAGAAGGCAATTGGAGGATTCAACCTTCTTTTGACCTGCTGGCTTTTGGGATGTGCATTTTTTATCACTTGTTTTGAACTTAGACTTAGACTTTTTGTCATTCAGATTTACAACTGTACCACAGAACGAAATTGTGTTGCAACTGCGCTCCACATCAGCAGCATAAAGGCATAAAAATCAGCAGCAAAATATTCTATAAAGAGCATGGTTTTGAGCTTAAAAATCATTAGATAAAATGTCAGCAGTGCCTGGTAGTCTGGGTATTCACTTGTTTTACTGATAGGATCTTGGGATGATGGACAAAACTCTGAGCTTGCGTCAGAGAGGTTTGGCAGTTTCTTTTTTGGTAGAAAATGTTCTCGTCAAACATGATTATGTCTGATGATTTTTTTGTACAAGTATGTATTCTTAAGGTTTATTTTACTAAATGTGTTGCTTTCATTTCTATTAACATACACTTAATTATTACTTAGTTTGAAGCACTTTTGCCAGACGATGTATTACCCATGTAGATTTAGGTGTTCAAGGCTGACTAAACTATCACAGTTTTCTTCAACGAAAAAAAAAAAGAAAATAGGCAAAGGGACCTCATTATGTTGTTCATTATGTTGTTCATTATGTTGTTTAGGAGACAACGTAATCTCACCTATTTATTTGTTTAAAGTCACATATCTTGCAGTCGTTAAAGTTTCCTCTTGCAATTGTTTCCTTATCCAAAAACATACTTGTTCATTTTTTTGTTAGCAGTTTTCTCCTTTCTTAAACATACAGCCTTCATTTCTCATCAGGTACAAAGTGACTAGAAGCATTTTAGCCTTTTCTAGTGTGATAGATATGTTTTAATTCCATACTGTGACACATTCTAGGCAAAGCAATAGCATTTCCATGGAGATCAGCAGAAGAAAAGTTTCATAGTGCACCTATGACCAAGGCTATCCTGAGTAATTCTTTTAAAACTTGTCATGACACAGCTTCAGGTTGGTTTGAGGACAAGAAACCTCATTGACCCTATATATCGCCATAACATAAAAATCACACCTTCACTCTCGGTGCAATCTTAAACCAATTGTCTGTGTTGACGACCAAGTGAACGGCCAATCACAGTCCCTCCACTTAACGTTATTTCTTCCTTTACCGTCTTTGGAACCCCCGCTGCTAACCTGATACAACCGTCAAACGCGTTTCTCTGGCTCTTCTCCTCGAACCACTCAACAACATCATTGGCAGCAATAGCCGGTCATTACGCTCATCACCACCAACTGCTCCACTGTCACTCTCTCCGCCATCATGTCCTACTTTACCATTACTGTGCTGCTACAAAGCAATCAGGGGACAAGCAGCAGCCAAATGAGTCCTACAACACGTAGAAATAGTGGCTCTTTCTACCCATGTGGTCATGGTAACTAAAGCCCCACTTCCTCCCCCTGCCGAGAATACAAATAGTGTAATTTATGTATTTTTCCGAAGGGCGACCGATTGTGGCTGAAGAGAGGCATTCAAAAGAGAACTGAAGTTTTTCTCAAACTTGGATAAGAGTGACAAGTGGGCAAAGTTGTGTAACTTGATTTCATAAAGTAATGGACTTGCTGAACTTTGTCGTAAGCACATAAAGTTATTTCACTTACTGTGCCTAGTGATGATAGAAGATAAATTTAAAAAGGACTGCTTGCCTGGTAAATCCAGACTTATACAGTATGTTATGCGTAATGTATTTTTTATACAGATTGATATCGGTCTGGCCCCCACACACTCCATCGTGTCTGAAGCTCGGTCAAACATGATCATGAAACCAGATTAGTTTATTTCAGTGACAATCGGAGCTCATTGGTCACAAAAGACAATTTAATCTCACTTCAGATTAACAGAGTTCAGTGCTTCATTCATTAATTCAGAAATCCGCAATGTTTCTCAGTCCCTTTTGATATTTTTTTTTTTTTCCTACATGTACGGACCACGCGTGTTCCTTGATTGGCTAGTAGTCCATCTGTCAATCACGTCCATCTGAAAACAGGGAGATTCATCAGTGACTAGACCCAAATCTTCATGAAGTATTGAAGAAATGTGTTTTCTGGATCCCAGGCAAGGGAACTGTATGCATTAGCTCGAAAAAGGTCACAAAATAGGTCCAATGACTGAAAAACTGGGGGAAAAACTAGAGGAAAGTTGTATCTTGAGGCCAGAAACTGCACCCAAAAACTACCTCATCTGACTTTTATGTAGACTGATATTGGTGACAGATACTGAAACTGAAAAGAAATCCTTGTTTTCTGTCCCATCCCTGAGCATTAAACCTTATGACTTGGTTTATTATGCCAGACTGTAACTTAGTAATGATCCGATCTGATTGGCAACTCTATTGTCCCTTAAGGCAATATTTTTCATGTACTCAAATGTTTTAGAATAAGAAAGCATAAAGCACTAAAGTATTCACAAATAAAAATGTAGTGCTTTTATTGTTTTTCATTGTAATATATATTTTTAATAAATACAAATGGCGAAAACTTAAGCCTCTTATTTCAAAAACATATCTGGAAGTCTTGTTTTATTGCTTTTGTTTTATTATTGTTTTATTTTTCTAGAAGATAACTTGTATAACTTTTCTGATGAATGGCCTTCCACTTGTTTTTCTCCATGGAGATGTTATTGCTTTGGCTGTAATGTTCCGCAGTATAGCATTAAATCTCTCTTCACAGCTTCAATTAAGTGACTCCAGAGCAACTTACAGTCAGACATAATAATCCGTAATTGAATAATTGCAACTTGGAAAAGTTAATACCATACTGCCTAGTGTTTTTATGTCTATTCGCTTCCACAGATTATTTTAGCTCACAAAAAGGTCTCGCAATGCAGCAAAGCAACTTCAAAACAGATCAATTATTTCGAAATCCATCAAAAAGTGGTTCTCTTCTAGTCCTCCCATTTTATCCTCAACACACTAAGAAACATTTAAACAATCTCAGAATCAAACCTACAACTTTCTTGATGAAATTATAGACTGCCCGGGCCTTTCTGTGTGGCGTTTGCATGTTTTTCCCTGTGTCTGGATGGGTTTCCTCCGGTTTCCCCCATCAACCCAAAACATGCTACGTACGTCTCCATCAGCAGTTGATAGTTAAGGTCAGTTAAATACAATCAATTCAATCATTGTGTCCTTAGGCAAGACACTTCACCCACATTGCCTAGTATGAAAGTGGTGTGTGTGTGAGTGATGGTGCTGGTCGGAGGGACTGCTGGCGCCGGTTGGCATCGCAGCCGCACTTCTGTCAGTCTGCCCCAGGGCAGCTGTGGCTACAATAGTATCTTACCATCACCAGGTATAGAGTGAATGAATAATGCTAAATGTAATGCTCTGTAAAGCGTCTTTGTGACAAAAATGTATGTGAAAAAGCACTATATAAATTAAGACTTACTTACTTAAGTGATTAGTTAAAGGTGTACTGTGTAACTTTTCTGGTTGCTAACCGATTGTCTCCATGGAGATTTGTTGTTTTGTCTGGAATGTCCCGGTATGGCATTAAATTTATCCATCTCACATTTACTCATTAAAATGGGTTTTATTGACCTAAAAACTTGCATTCTTACTGTGAGTTGACTCTCTCCACAGATCTGACATGTAACTTGGCCCTGTGTCGTCCCCTTCCTGTCTCCATAGACTTTAATAAGAGTAACGCCATACTGTGGAACATTTTAGATAATAACTCCATGGAGTTAAGCGAATAACGGACCCTCCGCCTGAAAAGTTTCTTTAAATCTTTAAGTTTGATATTCACTAACTAATGGTCCATAGTATTGTTGTGTCCCTAGGCAAGACATCACCATGCAGTAGAATACGCCAACATATTCTGAAAATAATAATAATTCTTGAACCAAGACTGTTACATTAAATTGCTGTTTGTCCTCCTCTTCTTAGTTCTCCTATTTCTTCCACAACAGCACGATGTAAATCCAAGAAAGTGAGCATTCATGGCAGCTCTGTGCGTCAGTCAAATATGCATACTTACCCAAACACGAGTTCATCTGCAGTCAAACGCTGATAAGATATGTCAAGTAGACTCCGAGTGCTCCTCCAAAGCGGCGTGATGATGATACGTAGAGAAAGGGCCCCGCAGAAGTGTACAGTGCCAGAGAGGGTCTGATAAATGATGGCTGCCATTGATCATTGTCATGCATAAAGATGACACATTAGCACTGGAATCCGCTGGGACAATATGATGAGACAATTAAGCTCAGCGGATACAGCCTCATCCAATTATTAAAAGTTTGTCTTTGGTTTCTCAGGAGACTTCGGCGTAGGAGTTTGGAGATCGGTAGTAGATTTTGGCGTGGATCCAATATAAACAAGAAAACAGGGCTCAGAGGAGAATATGAATAGGTGATTAGGTCAAGCTAAAATGCAGGTTTGCTAAATAACAGTTGGTATGTGGTATTTAAAGCGCAAATGTTCAAATTATTACTTAGTTGGGTGAGATAAACTTGTTGGAAAATACAGTATGTATCCTTGTTTTTATTTGAGTTAAGTGGCAGGTGAAACAATATAGTTGAAAAAAATATAGGAGGTAGCACCAAAATCTTAAAATAATACCTGTATTTATGTCATCTGTACACACATTTCTGTCCACAAGGCAGGGATATTTTTTTAATTTGTAAAATAATAAGAATTATAGAGGTCAGGGAGTGTTCTAAATAAGTTGTTCTCAAATTAAGGTCCAAGGACATTACTTAATTATATCTAAATTACTGCAATTTATAACAAAAACATAATGTTTTTAATGGAAACAATTACACCAAAAAAACCCTGTTCTAAATTCAAGTTAGCTTACATCACAGAAAGATAATCCCTCAGAAGGGTCCATGGCACAAAAAGGTTGAATTCTGTCAAGATTTTTTTTTAGAGTGATGAAACATATTCCACTCCTAAAAACGGACTGGATTCAACTTTTTCTACAACAAAAATGTCCTTTTCTAAGTGACACTGCGTATCTTTCTGGAGGTGGCTTGTTACCTACATGATTCCATGGAAATAGAAAGTTAAAACCACACCATGGAACATTTTCTATAGAAACAGATTTAGCATGTTACCGCCAAAGTAACAACATTTCTACGGAAACAAGCAATGGTCTTCTAAGCCAAATCAGAGTCCGTATTGTGGTGATGCAAGCCTGATACAGTAAACCTCTTACATGCCACTTGTCTGGACACGGGTGCCAGCTCATTGTTTGCTTGGTGCAGTTATTAACCTCCAGCTGAGCCCTACAGAACTGCTGTGTGCTTGTTTTGCTTTGAGTAGAGTCCAGTTTTGTGTCTAAACATTTGTTTCTTTTAACATTCTGGAGGTGGCATGTTTCCTACACGAATCCATAAAAATAGAAAGTTAAATCCATACATTGGAAAATTCCACATAGAGATTTTTATAACTTACTATGGAATAATGACCAAAGGAACAATATTTCCATGTAAACGAGCAGGAGGCGGCCCTATTCCAGGCCAAATAAAAGTCCGTTTTGTGGAGATGCAAGCCTGCTCCCAGTAAGGCCACATGTTTTGCAATAATAAAAAAAACATAAAAGACAAAACACATTTTCAGTGTATTCAAATTTTTTACTAATAAGTCCCGCAGTGGGGCTTTAAGTAGGATACAGTATACCTCTTACATGCCACTTGTCTGGGAGCGGATGCCAACAGGTAGCCCTTATTATCCCATTGTTTACTTGGTGCAGTTATTAACCTCCAGCTGCGCCATACAGAACAGCTCTGTGCTTGTTTTGCTTTGATTAGAGTCCGGTTTTGCATGTAAACCGTCTCGTGTTGTGCATATGTTCAGTGTGCCTCTCGACTCTGCAACCCATTATCATCTGCTGCCAACAGCTGGTGCCCTTTTATCCCCCAAAAGCCTGTGGGTGTTCATTTCAGAAAAAAAAAAAAACTGAAAATGCCAATACTGTCTCTACAAAACGATGTATGTAATTACACAAACTGCAATATGTTTCCAATGTACCCACCACACATTAGATGAAGTAAAAGTTTATACGGACACAAAGTTTAGCCCAGTTGTAATTGAGAAATCGTTAGCAGCTGTAATGACTTCACAAGTGGTCAGTGAATGGGCGAGGGAGTGGGTATATATAATGTTGTGGGATTGGACCCTGGGCGCGTAAATATCTTTGCTCATCATCTACGTTGTTTTCAGCACAAGAAGAGACAGCTTCGTGGTCACGGTGGAGGAATGCGGTTGTGAAGTGGGATCTGCTAGTAAATACCATCCAAAACTAAAGACGTCTGAGCATTTCTATAGTGATTTTACTGTATTTGAAAAGGTTTATGTGAAAATATACATGGAGGTTTTGTAGTAGATCAACATGCACTACTAGGGTTGTCACAATAACCGCAAAAATGAATCATCGCGGTACAAAGAGTCTCACTGTGGTGCATGTTGGGCCACCATGATCACCGCACGTGACCAACATGACCCGACCCAGAGTTCTGCACGGGTCAGTTTTTAGAGACTCGCACACGCCCGGCTCCATTAACATTCCACCTGTTACTTACTCTGAGCTCGGGGTTCTCTCTATATTAAATAAAAGCTGGAGAGATGCAGCGGCACTTGTTCCAAAGTCAAATGTTACTTCTCCAAAGCTACATCCGCGCGACAACCAAGGTACATGTGCAGCTGCGCAACAAGAGCATCATTGGAGAGTTGTCAGTACTGCTGAAAATATTGTAACTATGGGGCACTCTGAGGACCTCAGGGACCGGCCTCCTGCTGGTGCCCAGAGTCAGGACTAAACAAGGGGAGTCAGCGTTTCAGGTTCATGCAGCTAAAACCTGGAACAGTCTTCCTGAACATGTGAGACAGACTCTTCTGTGACGCTGTTTAAATCCAGGCTCAAAACATTTCTGTTTAACTGTGCATATAACTGAAAGGTTTTCATTCCGCACTCTTCTCTCCAATTTATGTCTCTCTTTTTTCATTTTAATCTTTATGATTATTTATGTTTTGATTTGTTTTTATTATGATTTTAATGTATTTCTTATTCTGTAAAGCACTTTGAATTACTTTGTGTAAGAATTGTGCTGTACAAATAAACTTGCCTTACGGGGAATGGGGTGCGATATCACTGCATGACAGCCCTATACACTACTGATCAAAAGTTTTAGAACAACCTAATTTTTCCCGTTATTTATTGCAATTCAAGTCAAGCAAGTCCAGTGAATACCTTGAAATGGTACAATGGTAAGTATTGAACAAACAGAGGTTAATAAAAAGATAAAAGGTAACAAAACACAAGTCCAAGCTCTGCCAAAACTACCCCAGGAAAAAAGAGCGTGATGGTAAGCTTGAAAACATGGAGTGGCCAGGAATGAAATGGACAGAAGAGGAAAAGCCAAGCAACGTGTCACACATTTATGGGAACTTCTACAACAGACTTGGGAAGAACTTTCTGAAGAATATTTAATTTCTATTGTAAAAAGAATGAGTCACAAGTTTATTCAGCTGTTATATCTGCCAAAGGTGGACATTTTCATGAATCAAAAGTTAAAAATTTTATTTTGGTCAAAAGTCAACAGTAAAAACTAAAAACTGTGGTGTTCTAAAACTTTTGACCGGTAGTATAAACATAAGCAATAGAAACCTACAAGTGCATCTATGTGTTTAAAGGTAAGTTTTAAGGAGGACGCTCCAAATCGTATATTCTCCATTTGCCTGCAATCTTCCAAAACATGTCTGAAACTTGGCAATCTCCATGTGACACTATTTTCTTGTTATTCTTGACCTTATCATTACAAGTAATTTCCCCATTGTGAGACATATAAAGGTTTGTGTTATATTATCCTGTCTTAAAGTCTTTTTGGCAATAAAAACACCTGTAACTGAATGAACGTACATCCCAGGAAAAGTAATAACATTTTCATGAGATAGGCAGTTGGCGTCCCCTCTAAAAGTACATCTTTGAAGTCTGTATATTTCCACCAGTCTCATTCTGATCAATAAGTTTCACTGCAAATCATTGATCTGTTAGCATTATGTTGACAGTAGGTCATAATAACAACAGTATAACGACGCTAGGTTCACGATCAGGGGTGGAAGATTTACCTACCGTGCATGTTTTAGCATTTACATTTCTCTGATTGGGAAAACAGAAGTGAAATGTCAAAACTTACAATATTTTTAAACCGCTTAAGCAAATCGTATTACTGCGTGTGACCTTTAAAAGCTGTAAATAAGTTTAAAAGTACACATAGCTGAACTGGACTGACCCAAACACACTATCACATGCTCGTTGATATTTACTGCTAACTCCTGCGTTTCATGGCATTATTTGCTGCTCTCAGGAATTTTATCAGAGGAGCGCTGTTATTCATAGTACAGTGTTTGAAAGTGTATGCTGGCTCATGGAGGAACTGACATTCTATCATCGAGATAAAGAGTTTATCCAAACAAGTCCCGCTCACGCAACACAAGGAAATATATGTACTAGATAAATGAGTTCATACGTCATTTTAATAGCCTATATCCTTCTTTCAAGAGTATTTTTCAGTGGTTTGGAGGGATATGTTTTGGCACAGAATTCTGGATAAGATCAGATTGTGTTTTTCGTTGGATGTTTATGTACATTGGTGTTTATAAAAGAACGTGATAAAGTGGTCACAGAATATGGTACGCCTCTCCAATGGGGGTGTGATGCCAACTGTAAATCTGTGTTTCTCAAGTTAGACTTAATTTGAGCTTTATTTTAACACAATCAGACCAGAACGAGCTAACTTTTTTGTGCGCTTTAAAAAGTCTCTCACAGTCACACGCCGTCTAGCGTTACCCAGCAGTTTTTCAGTAAGTCACACTCACTTTCTGGTTGAAAATCGAACACCTAAACAGGACCACGAACGCTCGTATTGACCGCAAGCTCCTGAAAATGTTTTGTTTAAATCCATTTTGTATTTTTTTATTCATTTTCACACTATCTTAAAACTTTATTTCTGTGTTTGCCAATGTGCGTGTTGTGTCACCATGGTAACTGCTGAACTTTACGCCAGTCAAAATACATGTAGAACAACCTTGGCGCGATGTCACTGCCAACTATCAATGGCAATGTGTTCTTTGCCTTTGACCCATTCTTCAAGATCACAGTGGAAACCTAAATAGCAGTAAGAGCAAAGATATTCATTTTGCCTTATGTACTTTAACTTCTTGGGTTCTTTTTAAGACGATACAGTAAAGTCTTTTTACCTTGTTGACATGTTTTGGCTGCTGCTGTCACCGGTGTTGGTGGTGACGTGTCGTGTATCAGCTGTTGTTACTTCCTGTAGCTATGGAGGCATATCAGACCACTGTAAAAGAGATGAACACATTATGGATTAGGACGGGGCACGGGTCACTGCAAAACAACAAGTTCAAAAAGTGGATCAGGGAGGCCACTGAAATCCGGAAATGAGGCACAGACAGCATTAACCGTGATGACTGAGCGTTCCTCCTTTCACACACCTGGGACACACTCCTCCAGAGAACACCAGGCGACGGGAGGCGTGGTCAGTCTGAGCGACCTGCCAGGTTCATCAGGCTGACCACGCCTACAGGAAGTAACGACAACTGATATACGACACGGCACCATCAACACCAGTGACAGATCTGAAGATGCAGCAGCAGCCAAAACAAGGTATGTCAACAAGATAAATACACTTTACTGTATCGTCTTCAAAAAGAACCCAAGAAGTTAAAGCAGTAAGAGCAGTTTTGATCGATTGAGTGAATGGGAGCAAGAAGTGAACAAGCTGGCAATCGAACCTACGACCTTCTTGAGATTACAGATTGCTTTTAACTAAAATTATGACTTACGTTTGATGCTCACTAACTAACGGTGCATGGTGTTGGCTATTTAGTTTACATGCAGTAGAATACACTAACATAACATCTGAGAAAAAATTAAAATTAAACCTAGAAAATTACACAATGTTGCTGTTTGTCTTGTTTGAAATAGTTCTTTGCCACTTGCTGATAGTTTGATGACTGCCAGTACATTAAAGTAATTAAAACACAATGCAAACAACTTTATTTAATAAACAAGCTTGCTGTGAAGAGCTGTTAATTTACGGTGGGAAAATGGTTCAGTGTTTACCCACCTACATGAGAGTAGCTGTCTTGAATCTTGTTTTGTGTCACTGGGCAAGACACTTAAAGGGCCCATATTACGATATTTTTTGATCTGTTATGTTATTTCCTCGTCAAAAAGATACCTGAAGTTGTGTTTTGTTTCATTTATACAAGTTTTACACACAAATCCTGCATATTTAATGTTCTTCTATGAGACAGAAAACACTCTGTTCCACCTTGTGATGTCATGTGGTTAGACAGGAAGTGCTCCACTGTGTTTTTAAACTCCATACACCTTCACTAGAATCATTTGGATAATTTGAGCCTTTAAATTGCCAGTCTCTACTAAACAAAAGGTAAAATGTAGCTGTTAACTTGACAAGCACATAAGTCCTGTGCTCAGGTCTCTGCACTGGCTTCCTGTGCCTCAGAGAATAGACTTTAAAGCAGCTCTGCTTGTGTACAAGTCTCTCCATGGCCGAGCACCAAAGTCCATCTGTGACATGTTAGTGTCATATGAACCATCTCGCACTCTGAGGACCTCAGGGACAGGCCTCCTGCTGGTGCCCAGAGTCAGGACTAAACAAGGGGAGTCAGTGTTTCAGGTTCACGCAGCTAAAACCTGGAACAGTCTTCCTGAAGATGTGAGGCACTTTGACGCTATTTAAATCCAGGCTCAAAACGATTCTGTTGCATATGACTGAAAGGTTTTCATTCCACACTCTTCTCTCTAATTTACGTAATTAATATCTATCTCTCTTTTTAATTTTCTAATTTCAATCTTTAATTTTATGATGATTATTTATGTTTTGATTAGTTTTTATTGTGATTTTAATGTTTTTCTTATTCTGTAACTTTGAATTTTTTTACTTTGAATTACTTTATGTACAAATTGTGCTATACAAATAAACCTGCCTTGCGTTGCCTATCTCCGTGCGGCCGGATCTCTGCGCCGGTCCTTTCGCCTGCGGTCAGCCGAGGGTCTACATGGGCGCACCTTAATCCTGGGTTAGTCCTGGTTTAATCCTGGGTTAGTCCTGGTTTAATCCTGGTTTAATCCTGGGTTAGTCCTGGGTTAGTCCTGGGTTATCACGGGCACGGGCAGTAATGGGTGGACCCAACGGGTGGACAAAAATGGACCCATGCAGGACTCTGGGTCAGATCACTGTCACGTGCGGTGATGGCGGTGGGCCTCTTAGTACCGCGGTGATTAATTTTTGTGGTTATCTCGACAGCCTTAGTTGCATGTTTGAATGATACAAGACACAACTCCAGGTATGTTTTTGCTCAGGTACAGAGGCAGCACGACCATTAGGCAAAAGTAGGTGGCTGCCTAGGGCCCCCAAACCTGGAGGGGCCCCCATCCAATTGCCCTCAGTGCCACTAATGGCCGAGGCCTCAGAGCAATTAGATTTTCTCTCAACATGACATTAAATGAGAGTCGTTTACTTTTAAACAATAATCTAAAGAAAAATCATATTTAATAGATGAAAACAAAAATGTAATTGTACTAGCAAAAAAATAAAACTGCTTTCTACTCCAACCTTTTTCCTCGGGTGAGCTACCTTTACAAAACAAAAATTCCAGAGAGCTACTTATTTTATTGGTCGCAGGAAATAAAGTGTACATAAAAGCCAAGGTAAGACTTAGATGAGGTACACATAGATAAAACATAAAACATTATTTATAAATGTTTGCACAAAGTCAGGAATCAAAATGATAGAGTTGCAATAATAGGCATTTAATTAATCAAATTTTAGTTATTCAGGACAATACATATAATTCAGAAATCTCTTGCTGAGCTACTTGGAAGGGGGTGGAGAGCTACTGGTAGCTCCTGAGCTACAGGTTGGAGACTCCTGTAGTAGGCTCACCGAACTAAGTAGGGGTGTCAAATTATCGCGTTTATTCTGATTAATTAATTACAGTCATATTTAGCGCATTTTGTTTTTAATCGTGTTAATCTAATTTTTAATCTCTAACTTTACTGTTTCTGTATACGAGTTGCCTTATTATAAAATCTGTTTTTATGTGTTGTTGGGACACAGTCCCGCACTGTGCAGTCCTGCTTCGCAATGAAAATTGTAATTTTCATTCCCGTTCTCGCCTGCATGTGCGATTAAACCTGCACATGTATGATCTCTAAAAACATCAAAACAAAGACACAGAAGAGACTCACCTTCACCATCAACATCCCTCTGTCACAGAAAGAAAACACTCATATTCCACTGAGTCGTGTCCTTTAGTCCGACAGAAGCTGAACCGCATCACCGCACAAGAGTGTGTTTTTTTTTTTTTTTTCCGCTTAGTTTGTTTCTGTGAGACTTGCGCAAAGCTGAATTAAACACATTCTAATGTCAAACGGGCTGATGTGGCTCTAGAGTGGTCATGGTTTGTATGTTGTAAAGTTGAGTTTATTTATGCAGATTAGTAATAGTAATAATAATGATGATACTTATATAAAAACATTAATGATAGTATGAAAATAATGTAATAATGAATTCAAATGAAAATACCTCTAGTTGAGCTTTTCTCAGCAATTTTTAGGTGAGATTAAAAAAGAGATTAATTAGATTAATTAATAACAGATAATAATTAATTAATCTCTCAATTTTTTAAATCGCTTGACAGCACTAGTAATAAGGCAAGTTTCCATTCCACCATAATTCAAATAAATAGAGATGTGCATGTCTCAAGAACAATGTGGAAAAACAGACAATAACTATATTAACAAAAAAACAAAAACGGTGCATTATAGTGAGGGCCCTAAACTTAAGTTCGCCTGGGTCCCCCAAATTGCCAACTCCACCAGTGATCAGGTAACAACATTATTACATGACTTAAAATTCAAGAGAGTCAATTTTGCTTAATATAAGACCTTTAACCGACATTGCCTAGTTTTCTCACAATGTGGAAGTGGACAAGTTTGCATTTTGTGGTCCTAATCTAATAATTCTAACATATTTGTCAGTGTGCCATCATCATGACTACATTCCACGGACTATACCCCGGTTCTTGACTGTCAGGAGCATAAAATTCTTCATTGGTCTTGTAAGAAACCACTCGTCGCTAATTCTATGTCCCCTCATGGTTCGTTATTTACCATTTAGTGTTGTAATCCGATTTGTAGCAGGGAGATAGACATTCAGTTCTGCTTTTTCACCACTGGAGCAGACTGTTGATTTAAAGCCACATATCCTGATTGTGGGGCAGAGAAACTGTTATGTGAGGGGAAGGCTCGGTCCTGGCAATGGGGCGTCTCTACGGTCGGCCTGAATAGTGCGCTGATGAAAAATGGAGATCTCTGCAAGCGCACGGCCCCATTCACGCTCGTCTCCGTGGGAACACACCCAACATAAACGTTTCTCCGCTGTTACATTCACTGACCTGGACTGATTTTTGAGCCTCTTTCAAAGCTGGGAGAGGGCTGTATTCTTCCACCTGTTTTGTATTGAATCAGCGCGGTTTGATTTTTTTTCTTTTACAGCTATGCAAATGAAGGAAAACTTGACATTTAACAGTTTTATGTGATTTTTTTTCGCAGTAAATAAAAAGCAGTGCAGTGGCCGAGTGCACTTTCACCTCACAGCAAGAAGATCCTGCTTGAACAGAATGCTGCCTTGTGTGGAGTTTATATGTTTTTGTTGTGGGTAGTGCTATATCGACTTATTTTTCAGTACATAAAAGCTGGGGCAGTATGTGGGTACAATTTCTTTACAATAGTGTAATATGGGCCATTTTTCTTTATAATAAGGCTACGTTTATATGATGACGTTCTGAACAGAAGATGCAAAAGTTACGTCGCGTCTTAACTTTTTATTCCGCGTTTAGATGAGCGTTTTCAGGAGGAAATCTGCGTGCATACAGTGATGCAAAAATGTTTGGAATTCGATTGGATATGCATGCCAGGTTTCTGTGTACTGTACGTATGTGACGTAAACGCGTATGCAACATGAGCAGATCTGACCAGAGTTTTGCGTCTTGGGCAGGGTAGACGGAAACGCTACGGCGGAGCGTATTCAACTTTTCCACTCTGGAGGGTGGTTTCAGATTTTTGCGTTTTTAAGCCCCAAAATGCCGTCACCGTCTAAAAGAAAAGCACTTCCAATAAAATGTTTTGTAGTATTTACCCGCAAGCAGTCTTGTGTAAACAGGCCCAGATTTTAGCTGTTGATGGTAGAAAAAAATAACTTCTGTGGCTAATTATTGGTTCATTCTGCTGTTTATTTGTTGCAGCTCAGGCCTGTTAATGATTCTATCTATAAAAAATGGTTTACTGGGATAATCCTGTGTTGTGTCAGTGGCATAAAGTAGGTTCAGTATGATCGTTTATCTCAATATTTCTCGGTAGCAAAATGTTGTTCTTAAAAATTTGCTGATCTAGTTTTGGGTGGGGTACTCTGGCTTCCCCATTGTCGCCTCATCTTATTTTGTTTTGCATATTTCCAATTAAATTATGAAATGTGATAACAAGATGAACAAGATTTGGTTTTAACCATTTTCGGATTTTGGATTGATTTGTTTATTGAATTCCTGTTGACAACTCCCAGTGATTATTTCCTCTAGTTTGCCTGGTTTATTCACCACAGTTTTCTTTTTCCTCTCTAGTATTCCTCACATGTTTGGCCAACCCTTGACCTCCCTGAGCTGAGGTCATGACCTATAACCCCGTGTAGTCTGCTGTGTTCGGGAAGTGACATAATGTGACCATCAGGTGAAGTCTCTGGCTTAAAGCAGTTTGTCCACGTGTTTATTAAGAATGATTCAGGCTTAGTAACGACTTAGTCAATAGCCTGAATCATGGGGTACCTGATTTTCAAACCGTGAAATTAAGCGTTTTTGAATCTTTGGACCCGAGCTCCCACAAACCCTTTGGCATAACTAGTATTCATTAAGAACAGCTTTTTCAGACAGAAAAGTGAAACACTGCCAATCAGCTCTAATCCCAAAATGCCATACAGTGACTCACATGGCTCACGGCTCAAGTTTGTAGAAAATATAATTTTTAT
This sequence comes from Boleophthalmus pectinirostris, assembly GCF_026225935.1. Taxonomy (NCBI): domain Eukaryota; kingdom Metazoa; phylum Chordata; class Actinopteri; order Gobiiformes; family Gobiidae; genus Boleophthalmus; species Boleophthalmus pectinirostris. Next base: position 26,237,174 of record NW_026571353.1, on the reverse strand, counting down.
TTTTTTTTTTTTAATTAAATGAAAAAAGTGTTTACAAAGTTAACACTTTTGGGGGGGGGGACTTTTTACTTATGACAAAAAGTTGGGTATTTTATAGGAATGTAACAATAACTGAAATATCATGATATTGTATCGTCACAGTTCTCACAATAATATCGTGGACCATCACAATATATCGAATTACAAGTCTCTTTGCTTAAATTACAATATAGCCCATGATCCTTTGCTCCATATCAGTGTAGAATACAAGAAGAAATAACAGTTCTAAGCACTTTTAAGTCTTAGTTCTTTGGAATAAATCTTGTCAATGCATTTTAAGAGGAAAAAGTGCCATATTGACAGTTTTGTTAGCCTCCACAAAATATCCCAATAAATATCGTACCGTGAGATGTATATCATGAAAATATCGTAAGGTGAGATTTGGATAGTTACATCGCTAATCGTGAGCCTCCCCACCATATCACAATTAATATCGTACCAAAAGGTTCATACCATGACGATATCGTAGATAGCGTTACACCCCTAGTATTTTAGCTGAAGTAATCTGTTTATGTTCATGTAATATTAAATCCGCATTGTGTAATTTTTCTAGTGAAGCGCCCGTCAAATATTTTTTTCCAAGGAGATGTTATTGCTTTGTCTGGATTGTTTTACAGTATTAAACCTTTCTATCTTCATGGAGACCAAACCAGACCAAGTTAGAGGTCAGATCTGTAGAGAGGCAACCCTGCTCACAGTCAGAATGTCTGTGTTTTTCATATTTGTGAGCTAGAAATTCACCTGTAACTGAGTAAATGTAAGGTAGAGTTGTTTAATGTCATACTGTGCAATGATATGTCATATATCCATAGAAACAAGCCACTGCCAGACCCCCAACCAAAAACTTATATTGGAACTTTAAGACTAATTAAGGTGCAGTTATTATAAAGTGGATTTTATTTCTTCTATTTTTGCAGACAGGACTTAGGCACGTCCCTTTTTCATATCTAGAATCCATATTTGTCCATCCCCTCCCAGTACGCTCCACTCTGACAGCTCTCAGTCCCTGCTTGTATTAACCTATGTAACCTTGTAGTGTTTGATAGCATGTCTGTAGCAGGGCTTTGCGGCTCTCCTGTGACAACCTGACACCTCCGTAGGCTGACAGTCATTCTGATGTGAGCCTTGTGTACACTGCCGTATGAATACACGTGGATACACAGAGCAAATACACAGGCTGGGCTAAGTCATTTATGCAGCCTCACAGTCGGAGCACAGCCAATGCAAAGAGAATAGACTGTATGCATGACTGTTTGATGAATGTTGTTTCAAATCTGGCTTCATGTCTGCGCTGAAAATACACTCAATATATTTACTCTTGCAGGATCTGAAACAAAGAATGTATTTGTTAGAGAAGATAGAGACTGATCGATATGTGTCTTTTGGTGTTTTTTTCATGGCAGAAACTGATGCTGATTGTTTAGAAGTGTTCAAATAAAGCTTCATGCATAATCTTTAAGCATTACACTGTAAAAGGCAATATCTAGGTACGTTAAATGAGTTAAATTAAGAACATTTGATTTCATTTAATTGAATTTACTCAAATAATCTACCGATGGCATAAGTGTGTTTCTTAATTCAAGCAACGTTAGATTTTGTTTCTTATTTTAAGTGAGATGTTGTTGTTCTTCTTATGTTAAAGGTGTATTGAGTGACTTTTTGGTTGGGGGTCCGTCACCTTGTTGTTTCTATGGATATGTCGTTGCTCTGCCTGGAATGTTCCACAATATGACATTAAAAAGAGCTGCTTTACATTTTTTTTTATTACAGGTGGTTTTATAGCTCAAAAATACCTAGAAAAACAGGCATTTTTTTCTTTGAGTGGGGTCGCCTCTCCACAGATCTGACCTGTAATTTGGTTTGGTTTGGTCTCCATGAAGATAGAAAGGTTTAATGCCATTCTGTGAAACATTCCAGATGAAGCAATAACATCTCCATTAGGGGTGTAACGATATCCAAGTCTCACGATACGATATTGTCACCTTCTGAACCTCACGCTACGATATTTATTGCTATATTTTGTATATTATTCCATATTTTGTGGAGGTAAAAACTGTTAATGTGCTACGTTTTCCTCTTAAAATGCATTGACAAGACTTAGTCCAAAGAACTAAGACTTAAAAGTGTTTAGAACTGTTATTTCTTCTTGTAGTCTACACTGTAATGGAGCAAAGGATCATGGTCTATGTAGTTCCCTCTGTCTTTTTTTTAGCTACTGCTGCACCATAACTCTTAAGCAAAGATACTTGTAATTCGATATTTTGTGTTGATCCACGATATTATTGTGACAACTTTGACCATACGATATCACAATATTTCAGTTATTGTTACATCCCTAATCTCCATGGATAAAAATATTTGACGGATCCTCCACCAGAAAAGTTACACAATGCACCATTAAGTCTAGCAACACGCACTATATTTTAAAGAACAATCATTACAACAAGTTCCATTCGTACTGTAGATACTTTTCCTTCTCAAGTGAAATGTACCCAAATTATGATAAAACTTAATTCACTTAATTCACAACTTATTTCAAGTAATCTTAACTTGGCTAGATTTTAGTTTTTGCAGTGTATAGTCAGCCCAAACAAAATATTTGACTTTCCTGGAGATTTAACAGCAGAAGCCATATACTAAAAAGAGCAAATATCAACGTATTGATATAAGAGACTCGCTCTAATTGAAGATATATTTTGCTCGATATCTTGAAGTTCAGATTGTTCAGGAATTCAGATAGTTGAAAAAAAAAAAAAACGAATTGAGCTTTTCCTGAATAGTTTTAGAATGGTCTTACTATAGAAAATCTTTATTAGAACTTCTACGCCATCTGGTAATATTTAAGAAACCACTATTATTTTGTGTTTGAAATAACTTTGTCACTTACAGATTTGCCGTTGTGGTAAATTTGTTTAGAATATTGAGCCTTTTCCGTAGCTTGGAAATTGAGTTAAAATGTTTGTACCGTGACAAAACTACAGTGAGCGTGTAATAGATGTAACAGATTCGGTCTTAAGCGCATCAGTTCACTTTCAGCTGGTGGAGAAAGTCAATAGTTTCCTGTGGCTTAGAACTTTTTTACTCAGTGGAAATGATTGGAAAATCCACCAGAAAGTACAGTTGGGTCTTAACTAACTGGAGAGACTAAATATGTGACTGGAGAGAGGCTCGAGGTCTCCAGGGGAATCACAAGAGTGGGCTTCAGAGTGGTAGCTGAAAAAACCTTGGATAACTGTATGTAGCATTTCTCTTGGATCAAAATGTAGGCAAAAATTGTCAAGTAATGTCATCTTTTTATATTTTAGAAGCTTTTGCCATGTGCATTTCACCTATTTATTCATGGGGCATTGGGGAACTTTTCTGGTGAAGGGTCCATCAAATTTGTTTCTTCATGGGGTAAGTTATTGCTTTGTCTGGAATATTTCACGGTATGGCTTTAAACCTTTGTATCTTCATGGAGACCAAACAAGATCAAGTTACAGGTCAGCTCTGTGGAGAGGCATCCCTGCTCAGTCAGAATATCTGTTTTTCTGGGTATTTTAGAGCTATAAAACCACCTGAAATTGAATGAATGTAAATTAGAGCTGTTTAATGTCATACTGTGGAACACTCCAAGCAGAGCAATGACATATCCATAGAAACAAATAAAATGAATGAATGCCACGAGACAACCCCTAGAGAGCACATCTGATCTAGGTCAGGAGAACGTAGCTAATTGGGTATTTACAAGAAGGATGAGGGAGACCCAGACAAAAAATAAAAATAAAAATCTGTAAAGAAAAACAATGAGAAATCTAAGTTCCAGGCTCACAATTACACACGCAGTTATGACCAAATACAATTATTATGAGTCTAAAACAATATTTACCACACCAGCAAACACCAAAAAGTGTATTTATCAGAGTATGATGTTGCATTGGCCTGTCTGCATGTCAGATCTTTCATGATCTTTTGCCATTTTATTATTTATTTTTTTATTTAATTTAATGTATTTATTTTGGGCAAGTAAAGATTTACATTCTTTTACAATGGAACATATAACATAAGTCAAATCATAGTAGAAATGAAAACCACAACAAAAAAATTTGCCCAAAAAGGAGTGGGAAGAAGAAAATGTATTTAATCCCACTCGTCCATTCAAAGACATAACCATGACTTGTCTTGGGTTTATATTAGAGATAGAAACACATACTGTATATCAGTATATCTGGACTTTTAGTGTATCAGCCGATGACCTTCATCTCCATCACAGACCAATATTTTGTTTTGGGTGAACTTCTGCCTAAAAATACTTGCAAAGTTTTATTTGAACACATCAGTACAAAGCGATAACTGCATAAAACGTTACTGCACAGATCTGTCAGAGGTTTGTGGTAAAAAGGGACTGTGGTTGAGTTTGTAGTAAATTTGAATTACATAAAATAATCAAAATCGGCTCTACATATCTGCCGAAAAATATCAGGAGAGCTTATGGGCCATCAATTGCTGTGGATTCTTAGCCATCAGCATCTGCATCAGTCATGAAAAAAACTGAAATTGATCTCTTTCTTTTTAAACAAATCCCACATTTTTTCCACAGAGAAGCACCTTGCTGCAATGTCAACAGTTTTTCAGCGAGAATGAAAACTGGGCACTAAATTAAACAAACATTTCTTTGCCGTTGAACCAGTCTGACCCCGAGTTCAAGTCTAATGTTTACAAAATGTTTCCCCTTTTACTCCTGGCACCACATGAATGCAGCATTATAGCAGCTCTTATGAGACTGCTCATTGAGATGTAACATTCAGATTGAAGTCTACACCAGTAAATCAAAAGAGATGGAGCTAAAATATTACAGAAACCTACCCATATAAGAATAAATGTGCTTCAACATCTGGACAACATCTTTAGTGTTTTTTCGAACTTAATGGTTTGTTCTTAGGCAAACAAATGACTTCCTGGTTGACCACAAAACAAATCATTTGTTCACACCGTAAACAATAATTATAAATAAGAATTTGCTGTGGATAAAATCTGTTATTTAGAGAAAGGCTTTTCATTTCCTCGACTGTAATGTGGTTATTCATCGAAGCAGAAATATCTTTGAAATAGTTCCCAGATTGCTTTGTGTGTTTGGGTCTTTAGTGCTCTGTTCCTGTGTTGCATGCGAGAGCGGAATTATTTAAGCTATGTTTAGGTCGATTCTTGTCACTCACCCAGAGAAAAAGTTTCAGTGTTATTCTTATTCTTCAGAAATAGACAGAGATCGCATCTGTTTTCTTTGCTCTAAAAGTGATATGAGTATAAGTATTAACTAAAAAGATGCAACAGATATAAAGTAAGAAAACACCACCTACTTGATTTTTTTTTTTTTTTTATAAGGAAAAGCCCAGACTGTCCTGGGGCATACTGACGGAAGTGAGGCTGCCAATCTGCAACATTGGCCCCTCCAACCACCACCAACACTCACACATCACTTTCTTTCTAGGCAATGTGGGTGAAGTGTCTTGCCTAAGGACACGACATACGTTTTTGCCACAGACGCCCCATTGTGGCATCTACCTGTGTGAAGTTGGCCCCCCATGAAACACAAACCTACACAAATCCTATGTCAATCGTTTGTGCTGTTTTGTGCTGCAAAAACTTTTATTTCTGCTCCTTTAGTTTTTGAGATATTAATGGTTCTTTTATAGGTCAAATTGAGGTTAGGCAGCTCCCCAGGAAGCTTAAAAATGCTCTAAAATGGCCCTAAATTGTGTCATTTGTTTGTGTTTCTTTTGTTCTGTAAAAAGTTTCCTTTGTGCGATTATGGTTCTTAAGATATTAGCAGTTTTATTTCATCCAGCCCATCCATGTGTCAGTCTTTAGTAACTTGCTTTTGATTCATATTTGATATCATAATACAGACTTTTCCACAACCTGACATCATTTATCTTCACTAGTTTTGTGGAGTTTTCTACCGTCAGCTGAGCAGAAATTACGTCATATAGCTTCCACAAAAATTATAATTAATAATTCTAGAAATATACTTGCACAAGTGAAAATTGTCATAGCACAAAACAGCACAAATGAAATACAAACATTTTGTATAATTTTTTGCCTGTTTTGAGCTCTGTATAACATTTTGAGGGGTTGGATGACGCCATCGGCCAAATATAAAACTGCCAAAGAACCATAATAGCACAAAAAAAACTGTTTGAGGCACAAAACAGCACAAATGAAGCACAAACAATTGACACAATTTTGAGCCGTTTTAGAGCAGTTTTAAGCTTGGCTGACCCCAATTTGACCTACAAAAGGATCGTTAATGTCTAAAAAAAAAAAAAAAAAAAAAAACTAAAACAGCACAAACTAAACTTTTTGCAGCACAAAACAGCACAAACGGAGCACAAACGATAGACATAATTTTTCTGTAGGTGTACGTTTGATGGGGGCCCACTTCATGGAGGTGTGGCACCTGGTACCCAATGGTCTCAGATCCATGTACTAACCAAGCCTGGCCCTGCTTCGCTTCTGAGATCAGGCTTGTCTTTTTTAATGATGGCAGTATTTTCAACACAAAACCACAGTTGTTTCTTTAATATCATGTGTTGTTATATGCCAGTTCTGAAATCAAGACTGTATTTCCACATGAATTAGTTTCTGGGTCCAACTGTCAGAATGCATATGGCTCTAACTAAAAAAAAATAAGACAAAAAGAAAACAACTCATATCTGATGTTGAATGTGTAAATATAACACTCTTGATAGGTTGATGGTGTCAGATGTAATTAGACAATTCTTTACACTTTTAACTTTTCTAATAGCAAGGAGTGTAGTTGGACTTCACTACCTGAACTTTGTCAAGGAAAGTTTAGGTACAGTATCTCATTTGCAGTTATTGTTTGAGAAAGTTTCCATTATTTATGTATTATGCTTTTATAGATACTTACTCACAAAAGGTTAAACGAAAAGATAACTGACTGTGGCTGCCAGCGTCTATGTACAGTATATATCTGACCACCTTTGCCAGAACAATAGTCCTTTGTTAGCTTTGTGCCAATACTGATAGGCCATTGCCACATGTGTTCATAAATGTTTGTGAAATTGTATCGTGGCATAGCGCTTTATCTGAAACACACATGAACCCCTCCCAAAAAAAACACAAAAAGCCAATCTGTTAGCATCAGGGCTGAGTAAAAGTGTGGTGTGAGCCTGCTGCAAATGTCACGGTAACACAAGAAAGAACGCGCAGACGCTGAGGGATGAGAGGAGAAATGCAATCTGTGCCTAGACAGAGGTGTAACAGAGCAATTTGTTTGTGGTGGAATAGAGAAAAGATGGCTTGGCCTGGCTGATAAGTTGCTGAGGTCTAGACTGGGGCTGGATGGCAGGGATAAGAGCGGATTTTCATTGACAAAAACGACCATAGTCCAATGATCTTAAATGTGCATTGTGTAACTTTTCTGAAGGAGGGTCAGTCTAATGCTTTTCTTCGTGGATATGTTATTGCTTTGTCTGGAATGTTTCACAGTGTGGCATTAAACATTTCTATCTTCATGGAGACCAAACCAGACCAAGTTACAGGTCAGATCTGTGGAAAGATGACCACGCTCAGTCAGAATGCCTGTTTTTCTAGGTATTTATGAGATATAAAACCACCTGCAATTTAGCAAATTTAAGGAAAAGCTACAAAGTTACTTTAAAGCCTTCCAAAGAATTGGTGCATTGTCGACTTGTTCGTGCACCTGAACATTTTACTTTATATCATACTTTAGCTGCAAAACTTTCCAATAACGTATTTTTCGGACTATAACTCGCACTTTTTGGGGGATATATATATTTTTTTATAAAATCACAGACCAGGAACCGACATTTCATCTTGAAAGGCAAGTTATTAACAGTTGTTCTGTTGTTTATGCTATAGTTATCTGAATAAGTTTACCAAACTCTCGACCTCATTCCAAGTCACTAAATCCATTAAATTCTTGATCCTTGGTGTCACTTCTGAGCAAATCGGCGACCTCCGGCTGTAAATGGAGTGCTGCTTCCTCTTCCGACTCAGCATCAGTTCCAGTTTCAGTTTCAGTTAGAATTATTCTGGGCTTTCTGAATCCCAACAGGATGGTTTCAGTTGTCACTGATGTCCAAGCTTTGTCGATCCATTCAATGAGTTCCAGAAAAGTTGTATGGCGCACCCTCCCAGTTGTCACAAGTTTCTCGCTCACTCCAAACTTCTGCAAAATATGATTTTGGGGTGTTCAGTCTTCTGAAGTTGTCTTTATAAGTATTACCTTTATAAGTACCCTATATCCATTTTAAGTGTTTAAATTTTCAGTGGTACAGAAGTAATTCGATCGCACCATTACTTCTGTACCACTGAAAATTTCGACTGACATGATACCAGACAGGACTGCGGCTCTTTCTGCAGGAGACATGCGCAGTAGAGCCAAGTGACAGTGGTACTGCAGTAATAGAAGTAGCAGATACTGACACACAAGCCTAGAGTGCCCTCTCACGGCTGTCTGTGTGACATTTTTAATATATAAGTCGCACCGGAGTATAAGTCACAGGACCACCCAAACCATGAAAAAAGTGCAACTTATAGTCTGAAAAATATGGTGATTCTCAATTGAAATGGGTGGAATTCCTGCTCACTACAAAGAACATGTGATTTTGTATCATTTAGAGCCAAAAGTAGGAGGAGGGAGGAGTAAAGTCAATAATCTGGGACAAGGGGGCCTTTTTACTCTAGCACACCTCTCCTGAGGAAGTCTAACTGCAGATGGCGCTGTCATCATGTTTTTATGAGTTGGAAGACAGCTCCAAAACCTGTGCACATCAGCTGTCCAGACACAAGCGTCGAAACTGTCAGTTATGAAAACAAATTAAACTCTGGCCTGAAAAATCTGTTAGAATAAACACTTGGATAGTCCGACAGTCAAGAAAACAGAACAAAAAGGTGCCAATGTGATATTTTAACTGTAGCAGATTATTTATGGAGCTGTTGAAGTCTATAGGCAAGTTCAAGTTAAGACTGTTGAAAGTCTAGGCACACACGTATACGCCATGTACGCTACGGGTCCAGCCAAAGATAACATAAACATAAGGTTGGACATATGAGCCACAAATGCCACAATGGTTTTAATGTAAGGCTGTTGGAAAGAGTCTGCAGGCACGAACAAAAATAACTTGATCGAATTAAAGGTGAGGTATGGTGAATTTGCTGCTAATGAGGAAAAGTATGGGGACGTGTTGACCTTGCATCCATTAGAAAACAAACAGCTCGATTGTGTCTGGTCCATTAAAATGAGTGCTATTTCGCGATGGTTTGATAATGTCAAAATGCTAGACACACAGCCATGCAAAATCATTTCTTGGGTTCGTTAGTGACTATACTGGTATTTGAATAGTATGACAGGGGATTTAAATTGGGCGGGAGATCAAAGCTTTAAATTTTGATATGTATTGTGTCAAAGATTAGTCCATAAAATACGGTTTTCAAAATGTACTTCAAGAGAAATTGGTAGATTTTGGTGCAAATGGTAGCCTTATCCTTATTTCCTAAAGGTGCACTGTGTAACTTTTTGGGTGGGGCTCTGTCACTCACCCCACAGTATTATTTAATTTCATTTACATTAAGATAATTACAGCACATAGTTTAATTTAATTCATTTATTTAGACTTATATTCTAATTTGGATGCACACATTTTAGTTAATATAAGTCTGAATTATTTACTTAAACTTCTTCTTTTTTTGTTTTGTTTGAGAGGCCAGACGGAGGACCTTTGGCAGAAACCATCCACGCCAAACAAAGGGGGGAGCACTATTTAGTTTGTTTTACTAAGTTTGTTTGTCTAGTTTGTTTAAGGTCACTTTATCATCACTTATTATTTTCTGTATTATACTTATTTGCCTTCTTATTACTTTGATTAAGTTAGTGGTTTTAGTGAATTATTTAGTGTAATTCTCCCCTCTTGTGTTCAGTTTTAGTTGGCCCTCATATATTTAAACACCTCTGTTCTTTCACTGCTTGGGTTTGTTTTGTTCTGTTCAGTTTGAGTTAAGTTACCGCAGTTGGGCCTGGCTTTTTGTTAATGATTTACCTAATTTGAGCCTTTGTTAAATTACTTTTTTTTTTTTTTTTTGCTTTATTAAATTTAAACTTATTTTTATACCTCGTCTTTGACTTTTCTGTTTGGTCCACTACGCTATGGATATGTCATTGCTTTACCTGGAATGTTCAACAGTATAACTTTAAACTTGACCTTACATTTATTCAATTACAGGTGGTTTTGTAAATACCGAGGGAAAATCCTCGCCTCTACACAGATCTGACCTGTAACTTGGTGTGGTTTGGTCTCCATGAAGACAGAAAGGTTTAATACCACACTGAAACATTCCAGACAAACAATAACATCTCCATGAAGACAAGCATTTAACGGACCTTTAGAAAAGTTACACAGTGCACTTTTAATATTCATGTTGAATTTTATAACTCAATTTTTTTTTTTTTTGGCTCTAACCAGGCTTTGCTGAGTGGATCCATTGGGTAATTAGTTAAATGTATTGCCTTTTAGTAGAGGTTGCCAAGTCCCTTACTTGACATCATCGTATTGAAATTTTCCAACAACAAAAAAATCACTTTATTGGCAACTTGCTTGAATTTACCTTGATCCAATCCAGTATTTTAGTTACTATGGGAGAACAAACATTAAAAAGTTATTCCTTTTGAGCGCTCTTTCAACTACACTCATGAACTTAACTGACTTTTTCCATCTTCATTCCAAGAAAACTTTCTCCAGTCGAGGTGTTAACATGACGAATAAAAATAGCGTATTATGTTTGCGGTAGTGCCAGTGTACACCATCGGAGACTGTGGCACTTCTCTCCACTGCTGGGAAACTTCTGACAGAAAGCAGCTCCTCCACTGGACGGAAACTATGACAGATGTTTTGTGTTCAAATAAATAACTCGTGTTGTGTTTGGAGCTTGATTATTGGCTTATAGTAGCTAGCGCTGAGCAGTGTGGGGCCGGGTACATCTGGTGACTGGTCGGCGGTAACTTCGGGGTTGAAAGGTCACCGGGTTGCCGATTGACCCGTCAGGAAGGGAGGCAAGATTGGAACATGATATAAGGGGAGCAGAAAGGACGCAGGGAGAATATGAAGGGAAGGAGGGCAGAGGTGATGTACAGAATGAGAAAGAGGAGTGTTTGTGAGGAGAGGTGGAGAGAAGGATGCTTTTAATACTCCACTGTGACCCTGAACACATAAACAGCTCCAACCATGTTACAAATACAAGAATGGCACAGTTTGGGATAAAGTCTCTCCCATGTGGACTACCTCGCATGTCGACTATGTAAATATTGATGTCATACAAGCCCTGTGAGACCCTTGTAGTGTTTGCAGTCAAAATGGTATTGGTATTTTAAAGAAGACATGGTGCTTTAAACTGTCAACTGCAATATCGATTAGAAAGTAGTAACAGAAATGGTTCAATTGACTTCCTGTACAAAACTACAAACTCTACAACAAACTCTGCTGCCAGACTTTCATTTCACTGTAGCAACAACTCAACAACATTTTCCTTAGTCTTTATTTAAACAAAAAATAATAAAAAAAAAATTATGACACAATATTTTTTAAATGTAGTTAATATGATTACCTGAGATTCAGGAGCAGGACCACGCCTCAGCCGCCCTCTCCTCTCACCAGCGAACCACAGCTCACCTCGACCACGCCTCTAATTTCCCAGAAGCCTATATGTAGCAGCCTTTCCCATCATCCCAGTTTGTCTCGGCGAACTCGACCCCACCCTCCCATCCCCTATTTTGTCTTTCAGTCATAAGACTCCTATAATGGGGGGGTCCCGTTCCGGCTGGGCCAATTGCAGATTGAGACGGAGCTCCCACTCATAGTCTCAACCCAGCCATCTCTGCCTCGCTTCGTACATTATCAATAAACTTTTTCACACTATGTCGTTGTTGGCGTGGTCCTTGCTAGTGAATGTTTGTATATGATTTTGAAAGAATTGCAGTAAGTACAGGACTATGGCTGAGTATAGGGTCATGGTAAAACTCCTGACAAGATGTCTTTTAAAGGTCATGAGAACAAACATTTTCCAATAAGGCAATAAAATCTATTCTTAAAATGTACTTGTTCCAGGTGTGAGTTAGGATGTATGGTCCCTCATCCCTGTTTAATGTCTCAGTGCATGTTACAGTATTTTTATTTTTCTCCTCCTCCTCCTCCTCTCATGTTATGCTGTACTGTTTTTCTTAAAGTTGTGCCTGAGATAATGGAGGTCAATACCTGAATTTTCCTTTGGGGATCAAACAAGTATTATCTATCCATCTACAGGGTTCCCACAGTCATGGAAATTCTGGAAAAGTCATGGAAACTGAAAATGGAATTTTGCAAATTTAATGAAAGTTTTGGAAAAGTCATGGAATTTTAGTATCTCTTTCACGCAACGACAGCGTTCTGTTATCATTAGGCTATTATGATTATTTACGAACGTATACGCTTTTTGTTTTGACAGTATTTTGAATATTAAAAAACTATAATACCAAATCATAAGGTGAGTGGAAAGGGTTAACATTTCATATTTAGCCCTAAAAGTCTGATCAATTCTGCATGTAGGGTGCCATAGAGTCATGGAAAATTCACTTTAGGTCATGAAAAAGTCATGGAAAAGTTTTGAAATTTTGTCAGTGAAAAAGAGTGGGAACTCTGTATCTATCTTTTTATTTATTTGGTAACTTTTGCGTATTTTACAAGTTGACATGATTTTACATTACATATAATTTGATTTTTTTGACGTTCAGTTTATTGCAACAATTCAAATAGTCAAAACTATACCTACTTGACATCGACTCGGTGAAACGGGACTATTTCATGGCTAAATCAAGATTAAACATGACCTTGTAGATGTTATTTTGCACTTGTCAAAAAGAGGAACTCACAACCCTGTTTTAAATGAATGAATTGTTAACTTCACTTCATGTTCTATAGAAAATACTGAAACAACTCACCTTGGTCCATACTGCTTTGTGGAAATCTATTTAATTTGCACGCTGAGGAAATAAATAAACAAATACAACTTGTCAAGTCCAATGAAGCGATCAATGGACATTCTGCTCACATAGTTTCTCAAAGCATCTGCAGAGAGCCGAGAAGCATTTGATTTCCAGCACTTTTCTTTACATTTGAGAGAGAGCTGACGAAACGCGGTGTCTGTCTTATTGATTCCCGGTGTGATTTAGTTTTATGCATCTGCGTTTGTCTTGCATTAGCCCGAACATAAAATAAGAAAAGAAAGCAGAGTTTGATGGGGGAAATAAAAAATTGGCAGCGTAAAAGTACAATCGACAGAACTGTTCCTTGGACGAAGTTTGGCTCAGAGGTAGAATGTGTGTTCAAGGCCGTAACCAAAGACTGTAATGCAGGGGTCTTTTCTATCTCAACACAATGAAAGCTAATATACTGCAGTCTCAGTGCATTTTTGTCTGCATTTTTAGATTTATATTGACTTAAATGTGATGGACCAGATTTGTGCCGTCTGAAAATGTGGAAAACAGAACTATTTTATAGCGATCCAAAGTTATTCCTCAGTTTCCTAACACATTTCTAGCATCTAAATTATTCACTGCGTTGAGTTTAGAAGCACTTTTCTCAGCTTTCAGGGGACAGAGTTTGGTTTTGTAATGCTAACTAGCACACTAACAGTGCATGTCCTGGTTCACATGTTCCAGTTTGATACAGAGAGCACCCCAGTCTGATTTTGACCCTATAAAAGCTGATTTTACAATATATTTGTACTGGGGCTGAACTGTTTTTACTTTATTACATCAGAAGTGTACCACCTCTTTAATTGAGAGTTGTTATAATACACAGTGATAATTCTATTGCTTTATTAGTTTACATTGTGAAGGCTCATTATTGGGTTTTGTTGCTTTAGCTAATGCCAGCTGTGCTAACCTCTCGAGGCATTTAAACACCCATGGGCTCAAAGGATTATGGTGAATGCTTTACACAAAGAATTAAGAATTCCACATCCGATTTAAATTCAGATCTATGGACCCTGTATGCAAAATGTGGAGTTGGAGGGAAAAAAAAAGAGTCTGTTTACTTTACAAAGACGAGTGATTGACCCCCCCATTTCAGAAGGTGTGATTGACAGGTAGATTAACTAATCAGAGAGACATATGCTCTGTTTGTGTCAGAAACAAACGTGGCTGCGTGCACATAAAAAAGGACGGATTTTTTACAGAATCAACAATAAAAACCTCAAACTGTTACTTATTTCAGGTAAAAGAAGTTCTATATTTTGTTCTGTATTTTCAAGAGGAGATGTCTTCTGCATTTGAGAGACATGTGCTACAAATTAGTGGCTGTGATTGGATTTTCACTCTGTTTATTCCGATCTCAGTCCCTTCTGGATTCGACAAGAGGGGCTGGTGAGACAAGTTTATGGTACTTAGGACAATAAAACGTCGGTTTACAATCCCTTGACCCGTTTTGGCCTGTGTCAACTTCTGATAACATTAACCCTTATATTAACTTTTAGAGATTAGAATTATGACTCTGGTTTAGTCAAGGGAAACAAATATTTAGCATCTGCCTGTTTCAAAAACCCTCATGAACAAATGTATTGATTTTATATGATTTATACAATAAGCTGCTCAAATAATTTTGACAGATAATTATAACATGAAAGGATTAAAGGAATTCTGATTGAAAATAGCCTATAAATCTCAAAAAATATAACTCCTTTGGTCATGAACAGCCCATCTACAGTAGTGATAGGGGATTAATTGGCTGCAAATGTACCCACTCAGGGTTCCAATCTCCTTCCCAAATCACGTTTTCCATTTTTAGTTTGAATTGGATCAAATAAATCATAATTTGTCAGCAGTCAATATGATTTGTGGCTGTTAAAATACTAAAGGAACATATAAAGTCCTTTGTCCAACTACACAAACCTTAATCCAAACCCAATCTGAAGTTTTATGTGGCCAGCGGCTATTTCTCCAGCCCTTTTCCTAGATCCTTTTCCAGACCCAGCCAGTGCCAGGTTCCCTTCTAAACAGAGCTCACAAACGCACAGTGTGGACTTCATGTGTCAGTGTGTCTTCTCCCTGACAGTTATAAATGTCATGGTCTTAGGTTAAAGATTAAAGGTGGGGATTCCCGAGGTTTCTGTTTCAGCCAAAATAAACAATGGCCAAATCCCTCCTGCACTAAAAAACATTCCACCGAGAACACCACACAGCTACAGATAATCTCAGCTACATGCGTTCTCTCAAGGTAGTAGTGGGCAAAACACAAAAAAAACTCATCGCGATTATCTTTGACTCTAGATCTGGCGTGTCCAAACTTTTTTTGTCCAGGGTCACATATCAAAACACGGATGAACCAGAAGGCCGATCAAGGGCCATAGACTTTTGGTCAGTACAGTGAATAATAAAAAATGTGCATTTAAAACAGGTTAGAATGAGTCACCAGATTTCATATCAGCTTTATCAAGGTAGATTTTCAAAAACTTGCAGTAAAAAGTAATCTCATTACCTAGTTAGAGACGTGTGGAGACACTTTTTGAAATATTGCATCCATTCGTTGTATTTGCAGAGGTCACTGGTGCTAGGCTAGTGCATGTCAATGGCCATAGTTAGCCTGCCACTAAAAACAGTCTTACCCACTTCACAAAGAACCCAAAACAAAATAATTATAACGCCAGACTGTCGATGTGAATGTCTGTGTCAATAGAATAATTTTAGAAGTAAAACCAACCTTGCATTTGAAGGCTTTATGTTTGAGCAGAAGCAGCGAGTTGTACTTCCAGATAGAAAGATTGACAGCTGCAGACTGATGTCACCTAGCACCTACCTTACCGGCAAAATAAAATTAGTTTTATTTCAAACATTATTCTATAGACACAGACATTTACATTGACAGTCTGGTGTAATAATAGATTTGCTTTGTGTGTTTTGTGGAGTGGGTAAGACTTTTTTTAGTGGCAGGAAAACTATGGCCATTGACATGCACTAGCCTAGCACCAGCGACCTCTGCAAATACAAGGACTGGATGGAATATTTACTAAAGTGTCTCCACATGTTTCTGGCTCACTAGGAAATGAGGTCCTATGTCCGCAATTCTGGACTGTCCCTTTGAAGGTAGCATGAGCCAATTCACCTGGAAGCCTGAGCGCAAAGAAAAATTCATTATTTGGTCCCTGGGCCATAGTTTACTAGCCCGATTCATCAGCCGGTTTCACTTTGTAGAAACCGTCTGACTTCAGAGCATTACAAATTAATTTGCTTGACGGTACCAATTGCTGCTATTTGGTCGTGAAGTATGTAATGTACCACTAACGGGGCTAACTGGTATACTAAGCTTTTCCCAAAACCCGTAGGAAGAAGGGCAATAATGTCTTTCCCTTGATAAAAATTCACCAAACTTTCTCTTTGTTCCGGCTTTAAATCCTCGATCTCGGGAATCGTTGCCAACAGAATGTACGGCTCTTCGCTGATTGGCTGGTGCCCAAACTCGCGCTTCCAGGGTTTTTGCGAACCATCTAGTGTATTCCGATTCCTGACCTAGTCGCTGGAGAGAAATGAAATTGAGTGGAGGCACTAGATGGTTCCAGCCTGGCTAATAGTTTACATGTCTTTTCTAGATAAAGGTTTCAATTTTATCATGATTAATATACTAGTACACTTAGGCCCTTCATATCGTCTTAAGAGAGTTCATACTTGCCATTGCCTACAATGATCCACAATAAAGCATTAAAATGATCTATGTTGCAATTATTTAATTACAGGGTCTCCATTGCTCAAAAATACCTTGAACAAAACATGCATTCTTACTGTGTGCAGGCTCACCTCTCAACAGATCTGACCTGTAGCTTTCCCACGTTGCCAAGACCGTAGGAAGAGAATTGTTTAAAGCCTTACTGTGTAAAATTCCAGGCAAAACAATGACCTCTCTATTGCGAGAAGCATATGGCGAACCCTGCAATCGAAAAGTTACATACAGTAGTGTCCCTTTAATGCACAGGTGTCAAACATAAGGCCCGGGGGCCAGATCCGGCCCTCCAAGACCTTTAATGTGGCCCTTGGGTGATTTTCTACTAAAATATTTTAATTATATTTTCTATTAAAATATTGGTAATTTTCTGCAGTGTTTAGCACAGCAGCGTCTCCAGCGTCTCTGTGCGTGGCCCCTCCCACCAGAGCAGCACAAATGAAGATATGTCTCTTTCCAAACGCTCTTAAAGGACGATCGTTTTGACTGTTGACCGTGACACCCTCATCAGCAAAATGTCCAATGAGAAAAGTGGAGCCGAGTGCAGGATTTTCCAAGAAAAATTGACTTATTCCTATTTACATACAAGTTCATGTTAAAACATTGTGTTGAAATTGAATTTTTCTTAAAGTTTCAGGTTGTTCATAATATTATAATATTATAATAAGAAAGAGTTCATCAATTAAAAAAGATTTCTGTAATAGATTTGTGTTTCTCTGCACAAATATTTGAACTTATTGTTATTTTTGGGGTTTATATGACATGCGTTTACTGATCCGGCCCCTTTGGGATCAAAGTAGGTTGGATACGGCCCCCGGACCAAAATGAGTTTGACACCCCTGCTTTAATGGATAGGAGGAGTGGGTCAGAGAAAACGGTGTGTTTAAGGGTAGAGTTTTGCATTGAATCATGATGTGACAAATAACTCCCTTTAACAATACTTCTGCATGTATTTACACTTCTAGTTTTGCACACAGTTCTTCTTTTATCTTATTTTTCTGTATTCATTGTTTCACGCTGCTCCATATCACTGAAGCCCGAGTTTGTGAATTCTGCTCGGAGACAATAGCAGTAAAACTTTTCCTGAATCTGACAGTATAAACAATATAGCTCAGATTGTCACAGGGATCTAAACACTGTTTGATTTCACTGTCGTATCGCCGCCTTAGCCTTATCTCGAGGTGTATCTCAAAAATAATGTAGCCTCTTCTTCTTTTCTGTGTTTAGCCTCAAAATACATCTGATACGTCAAGACCAGTGGCACTCTGGAGCTATATTGACCACACTTTGATTAATGACAACAGCTATCTCCATGGCTACCATCTCTCATCCGCAGGTAATCGCAGTCTCGCTCGCAACATCTGTCTGCTCTACTTTGAAATAACACCACATAAACTGCCAACCTGTCCACAACCAGAGCAGGGCTAATGATCCAATCTGCCCTTGTTTCTTGGTGTAAAAATAGTGTGATGCATAATTAACATCATCGCTCATAACAGTACCTATAAGTGACTGTCGCGGAGAGGATGAAGAATGGGGTTTCAGGCCCGCAATGTTGTTAGTGCGAGGAACTACTCAATCATAACCGGTCTCCATATGCACGTCCAGCTTGGCGAGTGGGAGACGGGCCAAACTGTGCCGCAGGTCTGTGTACAGGTGTGCTTGGGTAGTATGTATATACAGGGAAAGTGGTAGTGTGTATCTTCTGCTTTCTCTAGTGCTTTTTCTGTGTCTGTGTTGGATTTTCAGTCCTGCTAAAAACAACACCCTAATTAGCCTTAATGGGTCTGTACCTGATTTTTTTTCCCCATGTGTTTGAGCAAAATTTGTCTTCCCCCAGTACAGATATATATATAAAAGCAGATCTTGATTTCAAAATAACCACTGTGTGCTGTCTGGGGGTGTAACACTACATGTATTCATGCCAAACTGTTTCGGTTCGGGACGTTCGGTTCGGTGCAGGGCTGTGCAATTTGTGTATTTACATTTGGCCACTACATATTGTCCCTCCGAACCACGTGAATCCTCGCAAAACTATGGTCGCCATATTTTCACCCGCTGGGGACATTGTAACTGCCAGCAGATCTGCACGTACTGCAGACAATTTGGACAAGTTGTTTTTTCTGGCTAAAAATATGAAGATTGAGTAAAACTTCATGCTGGAACTGTTAGTGCTGTGCTTTACTTTTTGAAAAGTTTTGTTTACTGTTTACAAAGATTTTATTTATTTTTCTTAATTAGATAATATAATTCATACATTTGTTGAGACTATTTAATTTAACTTATTAGTATTATCAAGCAACACATTGCATTTATTTTATTTTCCCATTTGTATAATGTTAAAACTAATTGTTGGTTGATAATCAGGAAGTTTGTGTTAGAATGCTAATTGTTAGCCTCACTATAAGTGCTGTGTGGTGCATTTTGTTGTATGAAAAAGCGCTCTATAAATAAAGTTTGTTTGATTGATTGATTGATTTGCAAAATTTCCCTTGAACTTGGACTCTGACAGTTGTGAAAAGAAGTGCTTATAAACTCATCACTGTGTATAAGGTAACTGAGGAATTAATTTCAGAGCACTGTAAACTGTTTAAACTTACATTACACTCCTATGTCCAGATGATATAAGAAGAGTTACATTCATGCATGAGGAATCCTGTAGTGTCCTGCATTTGAAGTGTGAGTGTCCAGCACTTTCACTCACCCCTTATCCCGGCCCACAACCTTATACATAAATGCTTCTTAGTAAAAACGTACACTCTAAAGCAAGTACCAGAAAAAAAAAAACATGTC
This sequence comes from Boleophthalmus pectinirostris, assembly GCF_026225935.1. Lineage (NCBI taxonomy): Eukaryota > Metazoa > Chordata > Actinopteri > Gobiiformes > Gobiidae > Boleophthalmus > Boleophthalmus pectinirostris. The sequence continues at coordinate 26,217,576 of NW_026571353.1, read as the reverse complement.
TTCTCTAATATTTATGTCTAGTTTATTTTAGGATTTAATTTACCAAAACAGACAAGAGTCACTTTTTGTATAGTAATGTTTACAAAGTATGTTTTATTGCAAGCAAACATTTATTCAAATCCTCCTTGATGAAATCCACTCAGCATTATATTCATTGATAGAACCTACAGGGAAAAAAAAAAACTTTTTTAAGCAATTTTCCCTAAACGGAGATACCTGTTTTTGCAATTGAACTCTTCATTGGACTGAAGTGCGTGCTTCTCTTGCGGTTTTACAATAACAAGTCAACATTTTCCACAGACAGACTTGAGTTTCTTTCTTTCTTTTCTGTCCTTATCTCGTCTCTCCTAAATCTCCAGCCCTTTATCATCGGTGCTCTTTGTCCCTTACCTCCGCTCTTCCCCGTCCCCCTTGAATCACTTGGCCCCTGACAGCCTCAGCCCCACCATAAGTCTGTCTACTCTGAGGTTATAGAGTTCACCTGTGCCTTACCTAGTGCACGATCTGGCCTTCTCCACCAATCTCATCTGGGCTTCTACTTTATAGCAACTGCTGGCGCCCAAAGAGCTCATTATTGGTAACACAGACACACAGGAAAAGATAGACCTATTTAGTTGGACAATGACATGATGGACTCATTAAAACGGGCAAACTAAGCCACAGGTGGTTTAAAAACATACGCTGCGTTCTGCACAAAGTCGTGTTTCTTTTATCAGAAGCCTTGTTAAAAATGAACTGAGGCAATTAGGTCGCAGACATGTCCTCAAAGTTTACACAGAAGGGCCCTCCGCTCGCGTAAATGAGGGCGCAAGCGAGCCAGGGTCAGTCTCTTACGGGGGATTTGACAGCAGAGGTAACTAAGGATGAGGGGGAATATTGTGCATGGGTATTTTTATTGAGAACACTAATGGTGAGCTGACATGTTGTGGCCAAATTGGTAGGGTTAGCACGCTTGTCTCACAACAAGAAGGTTCCCGGTTTGAATTGCATGTTTACCTTGTGTCCATGGATGCGTACGACCATCGATACTAACATAGCAAAAGAAAAATTATTCCAGTTGACAGAATACATTTTTCTTTTGCAATGGATCCAACCTGGAAAACTGAGGACTTACACAGACATCTCTACTAACGTTACTTTGTGCTTTAATATTTGATGACAAATACTGCACTTGTAGTTAAATGTGTATCTGTTTAAGGAGAATATTATTCATGGGTATTTTTATTGAGAACGCTAATGGTGAGCTGACATGTTGTGGCAAACGTAGGCTACATTCAGATTGCAGCCTGAAGTGACCCAAATCAAATTTTTTCGCCCCTATGCGACCTGTATCTGATCTTTTAATGACAGTCTGAACGACACAGATCCAGTTTTTTCAAATGCGACCCAGGTTGCTTGGATATGTGCTCCTAAAACCGATACATATCCGATCTTTGACATGCGACTTCAGCCTGGACGGCCAGGTCGCTTTCATCCCACCTGCAGCATCAGGCTTGGAGTCTAGACAGTGGAGGGTAAAGCAAGGTTAGTGAGTTCATTCATATTTGGGGGGATTGCTGTATTCAAGCCAAATTGGAGGAGTCTTATCAGAACCAGGCGGTTTTTGAAATGATTGCCAAAGAAATGGCTGACCGCTGCTACAGGCGAGCGTGGCTTCAATGTCAACGAAAAATTAAGAGTCTGCGAGCCAAATACAAAGAGGCTAAAGATTCAAACAAACAAAGAGGCTGTGGATGTGTAACCTGTTCACTTTACGAAGAACTGCACCATATTTTTGGGAGATGAGCTCAGCGTTTAGGTTACTGCCGTAAACGTTGAGTACGCTCGCTGTGTGTGACGTCATTGTGTCCTCCAATGCGCATGCGGGACACTTTTGAGGCGTTTAAAGTTCACACTGGAAATCACATACAAGTTGCATTTAATTGGAAATGTGAACAATCTCGCAAAAAATTCCAAAACGAGCATTAATTCCTGCAGTCTGAACATAGCCTTAGTTGGATTTGCACTCTCGCCTTACAACAACAAGGTTACAGCTTTGATTTCTGGAGCATGAAGGGCATCCCTAGTTTGCATGTGCACTTTCTGTCTGTGAAAGTTACCACTGTACATATAGCAGGGTGGACTCTATTTCTGACCATCCACACAATTTTGCCAGGTCTTGATATACTATACTATATATGACTTTAAATATGACACTTTAACCTATTTTATGTTAGCCTCGCCAGCCAAGACTACATGCTTTTCCTGACCCATGGTACAAACATATAGACTCTGGCCCTACCTCCTAGAGTTCAGACAGATTTACCTGTCAGAGAAACAGATGGTCTGTCTATGTCAAAACAAACATGGTCACTGAAAATAATGGGGGGATATAAGGCACTGACTTACCAGAATCCTGTCAGAACTGAAGAAGCTACTCAGACATGTGGCAAAACACTTTTGCTCTAATACTGTGTTCAGACTATGGCGTCAGAGGTGTTGGGTTTGCTTGTAAAGTCTACGGGTGGTGTGACATTACAATTTTTTCCAGTTGATGGAATTACATTTTCTGTCACAATGGTGGTTAATTCTAGCCAAGCTGGTGTCACCTAGTGCCTCCATTCAATTTCATTTCTCTCCAGTGACTAGGTCAGGAATCGGAATACACTGGACGGTTTGCAAGAACCCCTGAAGTTGTAGACCGTGCACTGGCCAATCATCAAGAGCTCATGACGTCAAATTCAAGCGCCTGTCTGGGTCCCATTTGTGGTACAGCACAACAGTAAACAAAGTGATCAAGATGGATGTAGACAAAGCCATACATTCTGTGTTGGCAACGATTCCTGAGAAACTGGATTTAAAGCCGGAACAAAGAGAATGTTTGGTGAATTTTATCAAGGGGAAAGACGTTATTGCCCTTCGTCCTAACAGATTTGGAGCATTACATATGTCACGTCCAAATAGCAACGATTAAATGGTTAAATAAAAAAGTAACTGCTAAGCGAACGAATCCTAATGCTGCGAGGTCATACGACTAATGAATCACGCTAGGATGATTTTGTACAAGTCACTAAATGCCCACACCAAGTTTGAACAAAATCATGATACTAGAATTCCCACATTTCCCACTCAGATATGAAGTGGCAGTTGAAGTCTTGTTGGAGCGACTCGTGAGTTTTAAGCCACGTTAAAATGTTGTTACCTCCTCAAAAACATACCTGTAGCTGTGTTTTGTTTCATCCACACATGTTTGAGTAACCTTTTATTATTAACCTCTCTGTCTATATCTCCACAGTTACCTTTTACCTTTTGTTCAGGAGAGATTGACACTTCCAGAGCTGAAGTCATCCGCATGATGATACACAACTCCAAGTCTGTTTGTGATGAGGAAACAATATCACAACATAGATTAGCACTGAACATGACCCCTTTTAAACATATGCAGATGAGTTGTATGTGACAGCGGTGTGACAGGCAGCACGGTTCCCGGAGTTTGAGCTCTCCTGTTTATTTGCAGTACATTAGCAGCCTAACCCAGCCGTCAGCCTGCACACAGAGCAGCACTAAATCAGCAGTGTTTTCCAGAGCCTTGTTAGAACTGTCTGAGGCGGTCACTGGTCAGGCACACTGCAGCTTGGTCCTTATACGCTCAAAGTGTCCTCTCCTATTTGCTGCTCAGACACGCCGGGGCTGTTGCACACTTAGCCATGTGATAGGACTAGCTGTGAGGCTCGCTAAATCCAGCAGGGAACTACTCTACAGAACAAAAAGAGGACTGCACGAAGAATCTGGCAACATAACTGTTTTTTGTCTTCTTAGATTTTGTGCATACTTTTTGAATTTTTAAGTTTAATTTCACATTTCTTCATGGAGCTCTTCACACTATGTATAAAGGGCAAGAAGTGTTTTATGGATCTTTATTGTAATTTGATAAATGGTTTCATTGGCAGCTTAAAAATGCACTGTGTAATGTTTCAGGGTGGAGTTTCTACCACCTGCTTGCCTCCATGAAGACGCAGGCCCCGATTACACGTACACAAATTCGTCTCTGAAAATTAATCTTTCTAAAAACCCCAGCTAGAGTGGAGATTCTGGAAAACTATGGTTTGGTGTTTGTGTGTAATGTGAGATAAAGTTTTAGGAGTTTTAGGAGCTGACATGCCAAAATTGTGACCAATGTTTACCTTTTGCTCTGATAATGATGATGAGGCATTGAGAGCAGCAGTCGGATTTCTTCTGGTGCAAGCACTTTTCATGTGTTTGCATTTGCACTCACGGCTGATGCATCATATTCATGACCAGAGACGAAAGAGCTCGGAGGTCAGCAATTTTGCCACTTCTCTGACATATCTGTGGAGAGGCGAGCCTGCTCAAAAACATATGTATGTCAAGGTATTTTTGAATATTACAACTGTAAAGAAATAAATACTACAGGTTTGACCCTAATCCAGGTGCCGCCCAGAGGCTTGGCGTAGTTATGACGGCGCTCGATGGAGTATTTACGCAGGTTGATGTAAATGAAAACTTTTGAAAACGATGCTGTGTGCACAATGTTATTTTGGAAAACACAGGGAGGAGAATATTTGTTACTCCACATACCTGGGTATGTGTAAACATAGTCGCGATCTTCCACAGTATGGCATTAGACTTATCCATCTTGCGTTTATTCAGTTAGAGATATATACGCAAAAAATGAGCTCACCACTACACAGACTAAACCTTTAATTTGGGCTGGTGGCTTCTTTTTGTGTATCTCCATGGAGACCAGCAGGTGATTGGTTACATAGAAGTCCTTTAATCCGGTCCCTAACAGCACCATAGCTGTAATCCTCAACAATGACATTTTATTTAGTTTGCCGTCCACTGAATGAAGAGTTCTTTAAGGAAGTATATAAGTGTGTCCTTGGCCTCCATTAGGATGCGCACAGTGCTTGACTCCTCGGCCCACAAACAGCCCTGTGTACTGACCTTGTGCTCTTGAGCTCAGGTGTGGTAGTCTCACCCTCACCTCTGCAGTGTGTGGCTCAAATATCAATGGCACCATCCCCGTCCCCCAGAGAGCTCCTCCATCGCAAACAGAAAGAGGTCAGGAGGACAAAGTGTTTTTGGACACAAGGTGAAATGGCCAACAACCTCCTGCTCCTCCTCTAATGATGCGCCCTGATGATTTCTGTTCATATACTGGACATATGTGGAACACTGTAGAGGCTAGAGCAATGCACAGCTATAATGTTCAGTTTTATGTATTTATAAGGTGGAGGCTTTAATATTAGCCCTTTTGTTTGTGTTTTGTTTGCTTCCTGCACCTACTTTTTTTTATTTCGTGTGCCCTTTTTATTGTTATATGTTATGTAAGTGCAAAAAACATAAATAAAAAATTTGGACTTTGATGGAAACATTTTGTAGCACAAAACAAAACCAAAGGAAAAAATAATGAGGACTAAAACTGTAACAACACACAGGACTAAAAATGAACTGAAGGAGTGTGTGAGGTTGGGGGTCCCTGTGTGAGTACATGTAATTATTCCTTTTAAATTAAAGAGCCTCATATCATACCATACACAAACTCAGTGTGACATTTCCTTTGATTAAAATAAGGCTTTGATAGAATCTTAGTTAATGTTGCACTGTGTAGCTTTTTGGTTGGGGGTCTGTCACCTGCTTGTTTCTATGGATATGTCAATGCTCTGCTTAGAATGCTCCACAGTACGACGTTACACAACTATACCCTAAATTTATTCATTTACACGTGGTTTTATAGCTCAAAAATACCTAGAAATAACAGGCGTTCTGACTGTGAGCGGGAGCTTGGTCTGGTTTGGTCTCCACAAAGACAGAATGTTTTATAACCATAACATTGCAGACAAAGTAATAACAACTACACAGAGAAAAGTATATGAAGGACCTCCACCTAAGAAGTTACACAGTGCACCTTTAAACAAAATAATTAAATCAGATCATGCCAGATCTGTGGAGAGGCAAGCTCACTTTTCAATGTGTTTTTGAGCAATAAAAGGACATGCAATGAACAATGCTATACACATACTAGGGTTGTAACGGTGCATGTATTCGTGCCGAATCGTTTCTGTACGGGATGTTTGGTTCGGTGCAGGACTGTGCACGAGTTAATTTGTTCAATTTGTGTGTGTGTGTACAGTTGGCTACACAGAAGGCTTGGCTCTTTAATATTCTTGACGGAATTCATCCGTGATTGGGGTGGCAGTGTTTCTTGCAGCGCTTTATAGTTAGGGCAGCCACCTTGACAACAATTGCCCCCCTCCTTGACTACATCCCTCCAAACCACGTGAATCCTGGCAAAACTACAGTCGTTGTGCCCCGGTGCACCACTTTCACCTTTCGCCAGCACGAATCTCCGCCCCCAGCAGATCTGCACTTACAGACACTTGCAGACAATGATGACAAGTTTTTTTTTCAGTATGAAGTTTTACTCAATCTTCATGCTGGAACTGTTAATGCTACGCTTTACTTTTTGAAAAGTTTTGTTTACTGTTTACAGGGAATTTATTTTTTATAATATTTCGCTCATTGGTTGCTTATTTGAGAATATTTTATCTAACTTATTAGTATTACCAAGAAGCACTTTGCATTTGTTTTATTTTCCCGTTTGTATAATGTTACTGTACCGAAAAATGAACCGAAACATCACCTCAAAACCAAGATACGTACCAAACTGTGATTTTTGTGTACCATTACACCCATAACACATACTGTAATGGTAAGAAAAAATGTATTAGTGCAAAAAGCAGCACTCACTAACCCACAGTCATTGTGTCCAGTGGCAAGACATTTTACTAGATGGAAACAGATAGAGACAGTATTGATGGGACTTTTGATTCTTTCATAGGAGCCGAATTTTTCAGTTCACCTGTACTGATTCCAAGTCCATGTGTTGCTTGCTCTGTTTCTGTGCTGATTTTTGTGTTGGTTCAGCGCTAATCAGTATAAAAATGCATGCAAATTTGAAAGAAAAACATTTGGTTGTTTTAAAATTTGCGATCCAGATCCAACCCTTCACATTAAGGCATCATTCAGACTAACTCTTTTGCATTAGCAGTTTTTGTCTTCCACCAAATAACATTGTACATCATGAGCCCATATAAATGCTTTTTGTCATGAACTGGCCTCTGTGCAGTGAGGAGCAGCTTCAGGCCAAACCCCAGTGAAACCTAAACCGGAGCGAAGCTGTAGACCCTGGGAGAGGAGCAGGGCTAAACGAAAGATGGAAATAAAGAGAGTTTTCACAGAAATATTCACTCTGGACAGAATCGCTCCAGACGCCTTGTTAAAACCCCACTTGTGTCATTTGAGCTCTTTCATAAAAATAATAGTTCTTCGTGTCTGAACAATGTCTATGATAGTTTCTTTTCCAGGAAAATCAGACTGATGATAAATGGAACAAATGAAAATGAAAGAAACATGTCAAATAGTTGCCCAAATACAAATTGCACAGTTGTATTTTATTACAGTTCACAAAACCCTAATAATATAATCAATGTTAGGTTTTTGGAGCATACTTTTGAAATTTGTCTACTTAAAAGGCTCATATTACAAACATGGATTCTTGTGTGTTTAATACATGTAATAATGTTATTTCTTTAAACACATACTTGGAGTTGTGTTTTGTTTCATGCACACATACAGGAATACTTTATTATTTGTCTGTCTACGTCTCCAAAGCTCTAAAATGCTCTGTTCCACCTCGTCATGTTATGTTGTGGTAGTTTTAAAGTTAACAGCTAGTTTTTATCTTTTGGTCAGTAGAGATGGGCAATTCCGAGGCTGAAATCGTCCAAATAATTCTAGGGTTAGGGTTACAAAACACAACTTCGGGTATGTTTCTGACGAGGAAACATTGTAATAATAATAGTAATAATATGGGCCCTTTAATAAACAAAATTGACACTCACTTGGTAAGTAACAATAAGTAAAAATACAATAATTTATCAAGAAGTGGTCAGTAGTTCAGTTTATTTGCCGTTTAAAACCACATTGGAAAACTAGTCCAAAAAGCTCTGTGCACTGTAAAACATATAAACAAAAGAAGTAACCACATATTTTTCTTCTTCCATGTATTAATGTTAACATGGACAAATGATTGAAATGGACTTTTAAGAGCTTTTAACAATGCTGTATTAGTTTTCAGATTTACACACTCAAAGTTGAATTTAGAGTGATTCATGCATGTTGAGTAATCTCCATTTTCTCGCATTGAAGAGTAGTAAAAAATCATGGCGGGGACTGGTATCAAAAGGTAGAACACACAATTTTTGAGCGAAGACCTAGATAAAAAAAAAGAAATACAACTCAGTAGCGCCACCTCAAGAAACGATTTTCATAGGGCCAAAGGGAGCCTGACCCAGAAAAAACATCTACAATAGACAGTTGAAACATAGCATGGAATCTGATGAGGACATACTTCTAATCTCCAACCATCATAACGTCAAAAAGTGTCTCAGTGGAAGGAATGGTGTACTATTTTATTTTGACTTTTACAATTACATTTACATAATTATGTCTTATTTGACACCTGTCTCTTGCTCTTTTTTGCTACTTATTTAGAACTTATTATTACCATTTATGTTTTCGCTCTTTATTATTATATTATATTGTGATGTGTGAGCTACTGTGTCCAAGTCTAAGTCTACAGTATTTTCCGCTCTATTAGACGCTCTGGATTATAAGACGCACTGTCATAGAATGGTCTATTTTCGAACTTTTTTTTACAAATAAACCGCACCGGACTTTAAACGAAACACAACAGTTCAATGGGTCATTGGCTCGTTCACGGTGACTCTGGGCTTTGTTCAGTGTGCCGTGGAGGGAGGGTGCTGTCTGGGACCGCTGGATTGTTGGCGTGTTCGCAGTGACTCAATTGTTCAGTTGTGACTCAGAGTGGCACTTTGCACTCACTTTTTCAGTTCATTCCTCAGTTCCATTCCTCTTCGGCGTGGAGCGATGAGTGTGGCTGCGGGTGTTTTTCGCTGCGCGGTTGCTATTTGCTCTTTGCTCTGTGCGTGTTTGCGTGCGCTGCAGTTTTGTAGTTTACTGAAGTCGTGCTGGGACACCTGAGTGGATTCGTGTATAGGGCGCTCTGGATTGCGGGGCGCGCGGTCGTTTTTTGATGGGGTTGGAGGCTTAAGAGCGTGCCCTATAGTGCGGAAAATACAGTAGTATGTACTCTGTTTTTGGATGGAGAGGCCATGTCAGCAGGGACGTGAGGCAGGAAGGGCCTTTAATGCAACGTGCAGCTTTAATTTGTCTTTTTTATTCTTGTTATTAAGATAAGCATGTGCTGCAGTGTGTATGTGGGAGTTCACTGATCTAGTAAACAAACCCATTCTCCAGCACGTGCCTTAAGATGTGAGTGTAGTGCTTTAGACTTTAATAGTGACCTCTGAATGTCCGACGTGTGTATGTGTAAGTGTGTGTGGTTGGGGCCATATGCTGATTCTGTAAAAATGTTGTCTGTAGTGAGCTGTGCTTTTTCCTGTTCTTGTGTTTTTCTGCACACATGGATGCACACCTGTGAGCACACAACACTAGCTCCGCACAGAACACAAGAGCACATAGAAACAAGAAACTAAAATAGATTCTGGTTTTGAAAAGAAAAAGGGATGATTCAGAAAGCTTTTTATATTAATTGATTTATTTTTGAACTACTTAAAAAAAATCTCCTCTAATGAAAGCCAAACTCTCTCAGCATCATTAGGTTTAGTTATGGTCATAATTGGACATAATAGTTTCTTTTGACAAATCACTTAGCTTAACTCTTTCTTTCAGATTTCTAATCAATAAAATGTTTTCCTATTAGAAGGAGAAAGCGCGGAGTGGTCTGAATACAAAATGCTGCTTTTACAAAAAAAAAAAAAGTTGGGTTTTCACCAATCATATTCCATAATAAAATATGTTTATGTTTGCTTTCAGTAAGGGTTCATTTAAAGTGTCTGTGCCCATTCATTTCAATGTATTTAAGCAAAATTAGTTTGGCCCGAGCACAGAAGTTTGTTAAGGTCAAAATGAGACCACTGTCTGCTGTCTGTATCTAATTAAAAAGTGTTTTATTCTTCTAAAATCAGGAAGTGCATTGTCACCATGCTAGTTGTTGTTACCAAGATAAGACCACTGTGTTGTCTACATCTACAGTAATTAAAAGCATTTTATTCTAAGAACATCAGGATGTGCACTGTTAACATGACAGGTTTTTGTTAGCAACCACTGTGTAGTCCAGGAGTGGGCAATTATTTTTCCATGGGGCCACAAGAGAAACAAAAAAATATTGTGGAGGACCAAACTCAACTCAATTCTGCATCATATGAATTTTATTTCTTTATCAAAAGCAGTAAATATCATTGTTTTGACAAGCTGGTAAGACTGGTCAGAGTTTATGTTATGACTAAGAAATGAAAAAGTGAAGTTGCCTTACAAAATATGTCATTTAAAAAACACCTCTAAAATAAAAGCAATGGAGCTTTAGTTCATGCATGTAATTCCAAATGATCTTAAATGGCTGGTCAGAGTCAACCAATGTGCAATGTGAACCATACAATGCCCAGATCTGGTGTAGTCTATGAATTTAATTAAAAAGGGATTTATCCTCAAAAAATCAGGAAGTACACTGTTAGCATGCTACTTGTTGTAAGCATAATGAGACGACTGTGTTGTGTGTTCATTTAATTAAAAGCATTTTATTACAAAAAACTCAAAGTACTGTGCCTCCATACTAGTTGTTTTTAATATTACTGTGAATGCAACTCCACTACGTTAAAAGCTTTCATAAGTCTCCACTTTGAATAATTAGGATACTAGGATGTGTCCACGAAAATACATTTAATTAAAAAGCATGTGTGAAAAATCCCTAAGTTGTCCAGGTAGAATCCATGGCAAACTGGAAAAACGTGTTTTGGTCAAAAATGTTCGTCCAAGCTGCTTCTTCAGTTTTGGTCAAAATGCTGATGGACGCTGCCTTATATCTGCCTGAAGGGAGGAGCTAACTACACTGAAACTACTCTGAATCTAACACACCTACTTGTTTACAGTTTCTGTTATTAGCTAGAACTGTACTGAGTGTGGGGTCATATTAGCAGAATCATTCAGGCCCATAATGGGAGCCTTCACACATCTGGCCCTGACCTGGCTATCCCTATTGTTCTCTTGTTTGTTTTGATTTAGTTCTGAGGATGGACTTGTAGATGGGAGACAGATGATGTCTGGGGCCTCCCTTTCTGTTCAAGGATGGATTGTCTTTCCTAACAAAAATAAACTCTTTATCTCCCCTCTCAGACCACTTCTTTTCTCTGGCTAAGATCTGTACCTCACTGTCCTCAGAGGAGTGGTTTTTAGATGGAGATGTACGGCAGACTGAGGTCCACTATTGCTCTCTCGTCTGTGTTGGTGCATCGTCTTGTGAAGTGGCCGTTTTGTTTCACCAATGTACAACAACAACATTCGGTGTAGTGAAGATTGTGAGCTCTACATTGGCAGATACATATATGGAAGCAGTTTGGATGAGCCGCGAAATGTTTTCGACCAAATAAACTTTTGTCCATTTGACAAATTGAATTTCTCTTTTTGCCACAATTAAAAAGCAGTTTATCCTTAAAAGTTTCAAGAAGTACACTGGTAGCATGCTAGTTGTTGTAAGCCTAATGAGACCACTTTGTTGTGTCTGCATCTAATTAAAAAGCGTCTTATTCTTTTTTTTAAAATCAGGAAGTGCACTGTTAGCATGCTAGTTATTGGCATTACTATGACAGATGGAAACACCGCTATCAGAAAGTTGTGAAGATCTCCCCGTGGTGATACTTAGGACGTGTTAGGGGATGCATCTAATTAAAAAGCAATACATCCTCAAAAAATCAGGATGTGCACTGTTACCATGCTAGTAGTTAGCATTACTGTGACAGATGGCAACACTGCTATTGGAAAATTGTGAAAAGCTCCCCACGCTGATAATTTGGACGTGTTAGAGAATGCATCTAATTAAAAAGCAATACATCCTCAAAAAAATCAGGAAGTGCACTGTTAGCATGCTAGTTATTGTCATTACTATGACAGATGGAAACACTGCTATCAGAAAGTTGTGCAAATCTCCCCGTGGTAATAAGTAGGATGTGTTAGACAATGTATCTAATTAAAAAGCAAATTATCCTCAAAAAATCAGGATGTGCACTGTTGGCATGCTAGTTATTGGCATTACTGTGACAGATGGAAACACCGCTATCAGAAAGTTGTGAAAATCTCCCCGTGGTGATAATTAGGATGTGTTAGGGAATGCATCTAATTAAAAAGCAATACATCTGCAAAAAATCAGGAAGTGCACTTTTAGCATGCTAGTTATTGGCATTACTATAACAGATGGAAACACCGCTATCAGAAAATTGTGAAGATCTCCCCGCGGTGATAATTAGGACGTGTTAGGGAATGCCTCAAATTAAAAAGCAATTTATCGTCAAAAAATCAGGATGTGTACAATTGGCATGCTAGTTGCTGTTAACATTATCATGACAGCAACTCTGTCGCGATCAGAAAGTCGTGCAAAACTCTCATAACTCTGCACTGTTAATTTGTTGTTGTGTTTGGAAAATGAGGAATGACATTGGCAAACTGTTTAAAATGAACTAGCTCTGTTTTCATGTTTTTAAGACGGTAAAAATCAAGTACAGCCCTCGATTGCACAAGACTCTGCGGAGGGAAACAAAAACTTCAAGCCAGTTCAGCTGGATCCTTCGCCACATATTCAACCAAACAGCTCCCTCACATTGGAGTCGTTTCATTTGTCACTGTTGTGTTTTAGCTCCGGCCTGGTTTGTGTTGGCCTGGATGCGTGTGATGTCAGAGCGGAGCCGGGGTGAAGTGTTCTCCGGGGGCCGAGTCGACACGAGACAGAGCCAGGGGTCGAAGGTCAGTAAACACACACGTACTCTCACTCTCACGCACACACACACACACACACACACACACCACTGTACGTTGTTGTTCACTCACCGAGCCATGTCTGGGAACTTGAGTGAGTCTGTAGCCATTTTTCTGTATTTCTCCAAGTACCATTTTGCGGTAGCCAGCAAAAACAGCAAATTCTGAAAAGTCAAGGTTGTTTTGGCAGTTGTCAATCCATCAGCTTGTTAGAAACCACAACCACGGAAATGCAATAAAAAATGACAGGAGCGTACACTGAATATTGGTTATTTCTTTCAATTTTGGCCTAACATTAATATTGCGAGGATGCCTTTTGTTAGCCTCATAGCAGCATTTTTCAAGTTTTGGGAAGTACAAGAAATAAAGTGCCTATTTGAGAACATGATTGGGGTGGTTTATGTTTGTCATTGACTCTGTTTTCCGCCAATCAGAAAGAATTGTACTGCTAACTGACTGACAGAGCAGGATCTGGAGAATAGAATGAGACAGGAAACTCAATTTGGCCAAAAAAAAAAAGTTACGTTATGGGGCTGTAATTTAATGTAACCTTTTTATTTTATTTTATTCTGGACATTTTACTGCTGAAAACCCCCTTGCTTCATCAACATGTGCTCCAACTCTTAAGACTCTCTTGTGCTTTGAAGGCATGTCACATTTTCTCACATAAAAATAAAAGTAATTGATTGAAAATTTGAAATGAAATGTCCATCGGAAACTTGCAGACTTCCTAGGGTTGTTTGGTCTGGTATTTTCCAGGCTGGCCAAGTTTTAGTTTTTACAAAAAATACCAAAAATTCCTTGTCAACTCCAATGCAAATTCGTAGCAGAAGATTTTCACATACACAAAATCCATTCACTTCATGGTTTATCAACACAATCTGTGATGTTCATCCCACAGTTTGTACAAGAGGAGATGAGGGCTACTGTTGGACCAATAGTGAAATATATCTGTATGTTCAAAGACGGGAGTATCTTGATCCTGTAGGAGGCCATATAAGGCTAAAAGCAGCGCCCAAACACATCCTGGTCAAACAAAAACGCTCTAAATAATGTGACTGTTTTCACACCTGCGCTCGACCTTTGCGCAACACATTACTTGGGATGATACATTGGATTTTAAAGTGTGTATTGGCACAAGTATGAGTTTCAAAACATTGTATATACATCATTTTTACAACTTGTGGGAGTGGTAGCGGCTCAGTATGTCAGAGAAAGTTGATACATACATATACAAAAAAGTTTCAAGTTAAATTTTCTTGTTTATGATATTTGAGTGTTCAGATCTACCTCATCTGAACTTTAAGCTTAACTATTTCAAATATACTGGAAAATATGGGATTTACTTGTACAGAGAGGCTATTGCTTTGTCTAGAATGTTTCAGAATATGGCATTAAATGTATATATTTAGCATGCATCAAGAACGTTAGAGTGTTCATGGACAAAGGGCGTGTGACGTTACCCATAGTGTTCTGCTCCAGTCAAATAAAGCTCAGTGAGGCTGGCAGTTACAGGGCAAATTTGGATTCTGACTTCAAGTATCATAACAACCAACGAGCCAAACCAGCGTTGCTAAGCGTCCGCTCCATACAAAACCATTGGTGTGGGCACTTAAAAAGCCAGTTCAGAATTTTGGACATAGGGCCTCATTTCCTAGTGAGCCATAGTGTTGGAGATGTGTAGAGACACTTTTTCAAATATTCAATTCAATCCTTGTATTTGCAGAGGTCGCTGGTGCTAGGCTAGTGCATGTCAATGGCCATAGTTAGCCTGCCACTAAAAACAGTCTTACCCACTCCACAAAGCACCCGAAGCAAATCTATTATTACGCCAGACTGTCAATGTGAATGTTTGTGTCGATAGAATAATTTTAGAAGTATAACCAACCTTGCATTTGAAGGATTTATGTCCGAGCAGCAGCGAGTTGTACTTCCTGATAGAAAGCTTGGCAGCGGCGGACTGATATATGAGAAAATAGTCCTTGAGGGAAAATACTCGACGAAAATACTCAACGTATGATGATTCATGCGATGCAAGGTCAGTTTTATTTCAAGCACTATTCTATCAACACAGACATTTACATTGACAGTCTGGTGTATTAATAGATTTGTTTTGGGTGTTTTGTGGAGTGGATAAGACTGTTTTAATGGCAGGATATCTATGGCCATTGACATGCACTAGCCTAGCACCAGCGACCTCTGCAAATACAAGGACTGGGTGGAATATTTTAAAAAGTGACTCCACACATCCCCAATCCTCAACTAGGAAATGAGGCCCTATGTCCAAAATTCACACCTCAGAGAAAGAATGTGCTTGATTTGTCTGCTATTAATGTTGATATCTTGATTTACGGACAAGATAGCAAAATGAAAACACTAGGATCATGAGCGCATTCGGCAAACATTTTAGGACCAAAGAGTTATAGAGAGGGGCAACAGTTTTTTCATACAAAGTGAATTGGAGCCAGAGTCGACGGAACTAGCAGCGCGCCCATCACTTCATATTTTTAACACGCGGCGGCTAGCAGGTTAAGTATGTCCTTTTATAGTTTATAGTTTATTGTTCACCCACTAATGACAAGGTTAGGTGCCCAAGCCCCACTCCCATTACTCCACACTTCTGCTTTGCGTGTACTTTGTGTACCTTGCCACCAGCGTCTACGCATTAATTGTGAACAGAAAGAGTGACAAATGTGACAATTTACCATTTAGATGCTACAAAAGATAGGGAGCCACAATTAAAGTGGCCGTTTCAAAACGTGTCCCTTTAAAATGGAGCTCCCCGATGCATGCCTTTTACTTGTTGGCTGATTAATCAACAGTAATTATCCAATCTACTTGTCCTATTGACTTGTCTTGACTTCAATTGCTCTGTTAAAACCAATGAGTCTTTTTGGTGAAGTGGTGCGGAACAGGCATAGCAGAGGTAAACAGCCGGGTTTGACTGTGCTGTAATGTATAGTGTTGATTCTCTCAAGCCCCATTGGTCGCAGTATTTAAAGGAACGTTTGGTTGAACAATGATACATTCACTGGATCAGGCCTGCAACGAGCTGTCGATGAAGTGTCCATGCTTGGAATCCGAGAGGGCAAAATGTGGAGCAGTGGTGGAAGAAGTGCTCAGCTTTGTAGTTTAAGTAAAAGTACAGATATCAGAGCAAAAAAAAGTAAACTAAATCTTGAGGTTTTCATTTCAAATACTTAAGTCAAGCCCTATAGCTGTCGCCCAGTTGCACTTTGCAGACACCCTGCTCCGCCTGCTTGGGGTCCCATCCCCGGAATCAATTTATGGCTCTCGGTTTTCATTCTGAGGCGCTGTGCCACAGATTGGTCTATTTATGGGAAACACTGTAAGTAAGTAAAACGTACTGTGTGAAAAGGAAAAGCATTTCATACATATTAGAGGTCTAATAAAGCTTCAAGTGGTTAAAGAAGTGATTTTGATACAGATTTACGTTGAATTTTTTTGAACGGAAATAACACAGTTTATATATAGAGATAGATATTTGTTATTTGTGTATTTTTGTTGTTTGTCCCACAGCATTTTCAGCTAATCTCAAACAAAAAACAAAAACAAAAAAAACAACTTTAGGTTATTGTCAACTCCTTTTCAAGAAATGTGTTTTTCTGTCATTTACAATGTATATGTAGTATATATTATTATTGTTTCTCTCTTGGCATAAACTCGAAATAAAAACAAATCAATCAATCGATCGTAGTGAAGTAGAAAGTACAGATACATGCTCTTAAATGTAGTGAAGTAAGTAAAGTAAAAGTAATCCACTGTAAAATGTACATAAGTAAAGTTCAGATGCCTAAAAAGTATAAGTACAGTACTTTTCCTTATTTTACTGTGTTACGCTCCACTACTGAAGACGACATTGGAAACTGAAAACGTGTGACTACTGATTGGAATTTTGTCCTTTGTTCCAAAAAATGAGATTACATTTTCTTGGTATTTCTCCACAAATATCTTGAAATATGTACAGTGAGGTCAGTAGATTAGAATTCAAAGCACAACACTTGGATAGGATTTGTAGGTATTAAGTACGCTCAAGGTTCACTATATTATTATGTACTGTTTAAAGCCATCATATTTCACAATTTGAGGTCAAAATAAAATCTTGCGCCAAATCTCAATCTGATCAACATACGCTGCATAAAATCTAAAAAAAAAACGATATTTGGAAATCTATGGAAATACAATAAAGTATACAGCATCAATCACAGCTGTCAGAAGTGCTTGAAGTTTTGTTGGACGTTGTTCAGTGTTTGAAACAACTGACTCAACAATGGAATACATATGGTTTAGTTTGGTAATTTGGAGTTTGTCTTGGGTTAAGTCCTGGTTTTGTCTCCATGAAACTACCTACTTCTTTTTTATTGTTTTTAACAAACATCTTGTACACTGTTTTGTATAATATATTTGATGATTTGTAGTTTTCATAAGATAAATCAAAAACATTTCCAGGCTTTGGACCTGTGTAAAAAGTTGTCTTGCCTGACTACCTCACAGTGTGTCATGATCCAAACATTTCAGACTCAATTTTAATGAAAAGGAAAAGGCGTGATACTATTCTAAAGAACACAATGATATTAAACATGTTTTTTTTTGTTTTGTTTCTGATCTTACCATGGGAACTAATTGTGGTACAGATTCTAAAACCATTCTATGTTGTTTTTTTCAGTATCAGTTGGTACTTTGCAGCTGATATCATCAACATTCCTTGGGGGTGTGATGCTAACTGTAGGCAATGCTCTATCCGAGTCTTTTATAAACTTTAATCTGAGCTTTATTTTAAGACCACGTTAACAGCTGTGTTTACATGAGAGCTTTAATTCTGAATAAAAATAATTTAATTCTGTATAAAAATTAATTCTGCTTTGAAAAGACCATGTAAACACTTCCTAAACAATTCCTAATGAAAATGATAATTCAGAATTAAACTTAATTCCAAAGTTATTGGGTGTTTTTTTTCAGATTTTAAAGCTGACTTTATTAATTCAATTAAATTAAATTAATGACATTTTAAGTAAAAAAAAAAAAAATTGCGATCATTCAGCGGATGCTCGTTGGGTTGCCCTTCTGACGTGATCTGGCTCCACCAGTCCTGGCTTTGGACTTTCACTAGTGGATTTGTGAGCGGGATGCGGGAGTGGGCTGAGGTAGCACAGCCGTTGACTCAGTTTGTCTTCTTCCTCCCTTCTCCGACACTTTTCCTTTCTCCTCCTCAGCTGAGAGACGTAAAGTGTGAATTCTCATGCTGCTGCTTAATTTTCATCTGAACGACTTTGAAAAAAGTTTGTATCATGTTTGTGTCCTTGGCGTAACGACAAACTGAGATGACAAAAAAGCCAGGAGCAGCTGAAGTGCGTGTTTTCTTCCGGTTGATGTAAATACGTTCATGCGCCCCCCGTCCTATCAGAACCCTTCGCCACCCCCAGACATTGAGCGGAATTAAATAAAGGCAATTTAACCTGTTTTCCGTGTTTCAATTCTGGATTATTATTTCTATGTAAACTCGAAGCATAGTATTTTAATTCCAAACTATTTCATTCAGAACAATTAATTTGGAATTAAAAACCATAAGATGATTGAGATGATTTTGTGTTGTTAAACAAGTCCCTCTCAAACAACATTACAGTCACAAGCTCACTGTGATTAGCCAACAGTTTTACAGTCTGTCACTTTCACCTTTTTTGCTGAAAATCAAACACCTAAACAGGATCATGAACACTCACAATGATCACAGCTCCTGAAAATGTGTTGTTTGAAAAGATAAGAAAAATTACAAAATGGATTTAGACATTTTGAAAAGTTTAGCTGCATTTACTAATGTGTGCATTGTATCACCATGGTAACTGCTGAACATTCCAGCAACATACACACATGTAGAAGTCACTGCAAAGTATCAATACTCACATAAATTAGTAGGTAGTTTCAATAGTAGTTTTATTATCAATCATATCAGGGTATTATTTTCTTTGACAACCCTACTGCTTGAAACTGGAGTAGTACTATACCACATCAACATGCACGGACTGCCCTCGCTGTTAAATGTTATGAGGATCCTTACCTCCTATAACCACACACTCACCATATGTCCTTGTACTACGTCTGAATAAAAACAAGCCCAGTACATCACTACCCTTTGTCAGCGCCGCCTCTCTCTCTTTGTGTTGACTTTTTTGCATGAGGGTAGTCAGACAGAATCAAAGCGAGATAGAGGGCACCCAGATATAAGAGAGGAGGGACAGCGCTGCTCCGACCCCCATAAAGAACACCGTCTGCTGGGTAAAGGCTTCTAAACACTCCCTTGTGCACAGACTCGACTGGTACTGAGCACGTCTCCCACTGAATACCTAAGAAAAGCCGGCAGATTTCTCCGATTAGGTGCTCTCACGATCTGAAAGTGGAAATGTGTGTGTTCTTATAGTCTACACACACACAATATAGAACGACTTAAAGGGCCCACTTGACTATTTTCTGATCTATGTTGTAATGTTTCCTCATCAAAAACAGACCTGGGGTTGTTTTTAGTATCATTCACACGTTTAACTCACAAAACCTGCATATTTATGTTGAGTTCTTCTCTCAAACAGAAAACACTTGGTTCTAAATTGTGATGTCATGTGGGAACACAGGAAGTGCTCTACTGTGTTTTTAAATTACATACACCATCACTAGTATTATTTTTTATTTATCTACTGAACTAAATGTAAAAGGTAATGTGCTAACTTGAAACCTACCGCTTCATGACATCACAAGTAGGTCTGGGTATCATTCAGAAGTTGACGATAAGATATAGACCTGGATATACGTGGGCCACGATAAGATACATACCTTGATACAGTGCACTTTCAATTTGATATGATTCAATAAGATATATTTCAAATTGATTCAGTATGGTTCAATAAAAATAAGAGTCTTTGTTAAACTACTTCTTGTGCAAAATGAATATGAAATACAAATATTTTAATCATCAAAACAGTGAAAATGTCAAATCTGTTGTATAAACGAGTTTCCTTCCTCCGAACAAGCAACAAACTGTAGCGCTGTAACAAAATAATTTTGTAAAATATACCAAAAAATACTTTTGGCAATATATCGATACAGCAATCCCTGATATCGATACTGTATCATCACATTAAACTATATGATATATCAATATTTCAATATTTTTGCGCATCCCTAATGACAAGGTGGAATGGAGCATTTCAGGCTTTAAAGATTACTAGTAATGCAGGGTTACTCAAAGACGTGTGAATGAGACACAACACAACTCTGGATATGATTTATGAGCATTTATGTTTATGTTACAATATCCATCAAGATGCCAGTACTCAGGAAATTCCTGTTTCCACCTACCCCCTGTACACACCAACTGCTCTGTACTTCGTTTTGCAATTTTCTTCTTAAACTCTGACAGGATTCAGCAATGTTACACATCAATTTTGCCGCAAATAAAAAGCAAAATCGACTGCTCACTTTTGTAAAGTACTCGTGATTTGCACTTTTTGCATTTCTTGACTCAAACAAGGCACAGCTGTGAAGTGAAAACCATTTCAGGAGAATTCATCAAGAAGCTCCCTGAGAGAAGGCCAAAAGTTTGCTGCAGTGTCGACAAAGCAAAGGGTGATACTTTGAGGATTTTAACTTTTTTGATACGTAATTCCATATCTTCTATCCTATATTTGATGTCTTTCATATGTATCTAAAATGTCTAAACATAAAGAAAAAAACAGCAAACTTTTTCCTAGTAGTGTAAGTTTAATTCTATGGGACTTTGAACATGGATTTTTCAGCCTGAGAAAAGCTCCGTACCATCCCCTATCATATCGACAGCTGGTATAAGTGCGTAATATCATTTGTACCGTATATACCCCTCTTTAGTTCCCATACACCAGCTGATGCCTGTGCTCCTTCCTGGGCTCCCTCTGCTCTCATGTCATTGTACCACCATGACTAACCTGATCCATCTCTCACATGGCTCCCCTTATGAGTTAACAGGCACGAGTCCAACCCTTCCTATGCCAGAGCTCCTGTGGGGACGAGCTTTGTGCAGGCAACAGGAAAATTCAATCACTGCCTAAAGGAAAGGAACCAATCAAACGCTACTTTGGTTCCATTTCCGTGTTCACGACTGTTCTTCAAGGCTGCGGATCAGGAGAGGGAGGGAGGGAGGAGAGCTCGAGTGTAACTGCACAATCTGTGAGCAGCACAAGGTCACAGTGAGAAACAATAGAAATGATGTTGCATAAAAAACTATTCAGGGCTTTTTGTCAATTTTCAGTTTTTATTTGATGGGAGGGAGCTTACATAAAGGTGCACTGTGAAACTCTTCTGGTGGAGGGTTCGTCGAATGCTTTTCACCGCGGAGTTGTTATTGCTTTGTCTGGAATGTTTCACAGTATGGCATTAAAACTTTCTATCTTCATGGAGGCCAAACCAAAGCAAGTTACAGGTCAGATCTGTGGAGAGGCGACCCAATTCACTGTCAGAATTCTTGTTTTTTTTTAATTATATTTGAGCTATAAAACCACCTGTAATTGAATAAATGTATGGTAGATCTGTTTAATGTTTTTAATGATAATTTTGTTTTTGTTCGAATTGCAACTCATTCCTTGCCACTAACATTGTCAACATCATTAATTTATTCATCCAACTTAACATTCTTAATATTTATGAGGTTAATATGTATCAAATTTGTATTTTTATGTATAAAATGCGTTATAATTCAATTATTATCCCCAAACATTTCACATTTTACTTTGAAACCAGTGCAGAGATTCATAGATACAAAACTCATCAAAATAGTAATTTTCATGTTCAAAATGTGTCACATCAAGAGCGCAGTTTTGCTGACAATAAAAAGGCTGTAAAATGTGGAGCAAGTTTTCACATCAGGTTAGTGAAGGCATCAGAGGCGTTGATTAAAAAGGGTGTGAGGAAATGTTTGATATTTCTTGATAATGTTTGATAATCATTCATTTGTGGATGTTTCATTGTATTTTAATCCATGTTTGAATCAAGTGAATTTAATCCAAGGTGTTTAGATGTAATTTTTTTTTTTTTAAAATTTTTTTTTAATGCACAGCTTTTATGCTCAGTTTTATGTATTCGTAAGTTTAATATAAGGCTTTAATATAAGCCCCCTTTGGGTTTTTTCCTCTTCTGACACCTACTTTTTTTAATCTAGTGTGTGTTTTTGTTGTTAAGATATATATCTGCAAAAAAAAAAAAAAAAGAAAGAAAACAATGATATAATAAAAAAAAAAAATCAATGACTTATCCATAGAAATGCGCAGGTGATGGACCCCTAACCAAAAAGTTACACAGACGGTGTAAAGTAAAATGTATGATACTTTTCAGATGAAGAGCTCACCGTCTTTTCGTCTTGACTCAGGGGTTATTTCCTTGCCTGGAATGTTCCACAGTATTGCAATAAATCTATCCATCACGCAGGTTGCAACACCAGGCCAAGTTACAGGTCACATCTGTGGAGAGGCCACGCAGCTGTTGCAATAAAAACAAGTCAATGAATAAATGCAAGAGAGATAAGTTTAATGCCATATTGTGAAACATTCCAGGCAAAGTGATAACAGGAAAGGAAAAATTACAAACAGTTTGTTCCCATGCTGTCCAACTGTCGTAGTCCAATTTAAAAAGATTTTTTCCGAGATGTGCATAAACCCGTGAAATAAGGTGATGTAGTTTGAATCTACCAGATCTCAATAACAATACAACACATGTCACAGTGCAGTCTGAGCACATAGGAGCAGGCTCAGAGAGGCATTCAACTGCACAAGGTAAGAAACAGCTTGGAAAATATCGGGACATATGTTAAATGTCACTAATGTAAAATTACTAAGTGCACCTGTTATGTCTCTTACCTCCCAGTCCACACATATTCTGCTCATTGATCTTCATGTAGAATGGCATAAGACTGCATTTTAAAATTTAGGTTAGCTTAGGTTATTTGCCATTTGTAGTGGAAAAAAAAAATTGCAAAAGGCTCAAAGTGCACCATGAAACATTAAGAAAAAAAAGTACCATATAAACAATATAGACGATCATTACAAGGGACATAACGACACTGCAATAAAGAAGATACAAAGATTAAGTACCGTATTTTTTGGACTATAAGGCGCAATATCAATAATGTTGAATTCTCTCGTATATTTTCATACATAAGGCACACCGGATTATAAGGTTCATTAAGCGAAACTAACGGACGACACTTGAGACTTGATCCCTTAGTCCAGGCGTCCACGATCCAGTGGCAGATTGTGGCGTAATTTGCCCCCATGTCTTGGTGAACGTGTATTATGAATGTGAATGTGGGTGGATCATCAAGTTTGTTTTTTTATTTCATACAAGGAGGACTCAAATATACATTGAGTAATAATGTGCTTAATGCAGCTTTGCCACATTTGTTTACATTTTACAGAAATGAAATTTAAAACCACATGGGTAATTTGTATAAACTATAAGCACTGAAAAAAAAAAAAAAAACAAAAAAAAAAATGCTTGCTCCTTTACTCTGCGAGGCCCCTGACTACAGTAGCCGTAATGCTCCAACAATCCATCAAGCGGTGCGGCTTCGTAGCTTACCAAAGTCATACTAAAACATTTTGACATAAAATCAGTTTGAGGGCAGTAAGCACAACCAGAATTAATACATGATAAGGCACACTGTCGATTTTTGAGAAAAAAATAAAGGATTTTAAGTGTACCTTATAGTCCGAAAAACACGGTACTAAATTTGAAAATAATAATATATACATTCTAATTTCTTTAGTTCTATTCAGCCACTTCACACTCATACTGGAAAAGGTTTTTGAAGAGACTTTTTCAGTTGATGGCTCTTTCACACTCACAAATGAAAAATCTGAATTTTTTTTTTTTCTTTTTTTGTCTTATAATGTTCTTCACTGATCATTTCTGCTCTTAAAACATCTCTAACTTTGACATTAGTGCACAGATGTTATTTCTCAACAAACATTTTAGCACACTCCGTCGAAAATAACAAGTCTATTCCTATTAACGCAGCTACATAACACCTTTGGAACAGACTTCGAAACAAATAGCTAAAGATCACTCAACATTATGCAAAAGACACACTGTGGACTATGTAAACATATGCTCTTGCTACGCGCCTGGGAGACTATCACTACTTAGAATCTTAGCAAAACATCTGCTAGCAACAACAGCCCCAACCTAAGCATGCTAACACAATTGTCAAATCCACACGGGCCGCCAAGCTTCCAACACAAGCAGTGCAATATCTTAATTTAATCCCAATATTTCTCTGTCTCAGCAAATGGAAAATGTACAGTAGAAGACTCTTCAGCTGTGCGTCTTCATTATGTTGTATTCTCGGGTCAAAGCTCACCCTTGGGGCTTTCAATACAAACAGATCTATATGTTTAAAGTGGAGATGTGTTCCAGAGTGGAGGTGACAGCCCTGCTATTAAAGCCCAGAGGTAAAACTGCACTGGAAACGCATAAAAGTTCAAATATGAAACCAATAACTGTCTCATATATAAGAAATATCATGTCATTATGTTACCTCTTATACGTCTAAGGTTTGTGTTCAAGAGTTATGGTGTTTTGTGCATTTTCCATAAGCAACACTGCACTCCAAACAAGAAAAAGAGATAGGTACTTGGCATTTAAACCTTAATGTTTTCAGTTTTCATAAGTTTGGATCCGACAGAGTGAAGAGGTAAATGTGCAGTTTATAGTAACTTTTCTACAGGAGGATCTTGATTGCTTTAACTTAAAAGTTCCACAGTATGAGGTTACACTTATATACATTTTTTCCATGGAGACATCACTAAGCCAATGTAGAGGTCAGATATGTACAGGGGTGACCTCGCTCACAGCAAGAATACATGTTTTTCAAGGGTCTTTGATCAGATGGATAACTCTAACTGTATGTAGACCTGCATAAGGAATTACAAGCACAGCTCAGTCGATGCTTTTAATATGCACATCGGCCAGAGGACATGTGCAACTTTTTTTTTTCATATGGATAAGCCATGCCTCATGTGGAAGCTCAGAACCTCCAGAATTCACGCGCTGAGCTGCAGAGTCTGCACTAGCACTGATTCATGACTGGCTGCTGATGCTGGAGTTTAGGTAGTGAGAATTCAGATCAAAATTAAAGTCTTGCATATGTTCTTAGTTCAGTGTTGGGAGTAACGCATTACAAATGTAACAAATTACTCTAATGCATTGCTTTTTGCAGTAATGTAAGGCATTACAGAAAAAAGTGGTAATATTTTACTCAGTACAAGTGTCACTAATGTGGGTTACAATGCATTTTTACCTGGACTGAAGTGGCGGGGTTTTTTTTTTTTTTTCTTCATACAAATTCACCAAAATCATTGCAAGATCAGCAGTGGTGAAACGTCCAATCAGATCAAAACAGATACATAATGTCATTGTGAGTCATGTCAAATGTATTATTAAAGGCCGCCACACACTACAGGAGAATTTGTCTGATTTTGGCTGCGATTGGCGTGACCCGACTTTTGTCTTCATGTGCGATTGTGAAGCCGCTGCGCTCCTCGTGTGTGGTGTCAGTGTCAGATCGTAAACACCAAACATCAGCAACGCTACTACAGCAACAGCCAATAAAACAGAGTGTCAGGGGAAGAGAAGTGACGGACACAGAGGCGCAAGATACAAACTCGGGATAGAGCGAAAATAATTATTCCTCACCTCTCGTAAAGTTGTAAATATAAACTGCAGCATCTCAACCAAATTATCCATAGAAATTGTCCTCCCCAAACAATGACTCCAGTCCACAAAACCGCGCTGTGAATCCAGTTTGAGTTGTTCTTTAAAAGTAAAAAGGCCAGAGTAGTTCCTCACGTGTGTCTGTTTACATCCATACATACGGATCGAGGTGAAGCTGCAGATTTGTGATAGTGACTCTACTTCCTGTTGAGCTCAGTCAGATTCCACATCACCTTCCACTGGATGTGTGAGGAGCTTATTGAGCATCATAAAATACATTTAGATTTCCAAATCCATATTTCTACTTATTTTGGTGAGAGTAACTTAAAAGTAATGCAATAGTAATGTAATGCCTGATATTACAATATTACTGTATTTAAAATGTAACAAATTACTTTGAAAAGACAGTAACAAGCAGTGTTGGGGAGTAACAGATTACATGTACCAGAGTTACATAATCAGAGTACAATTTATGAGTAACTGTATTCAGTTACTGTTACTGTTTCAGTGAATGGTAATTGGATTACAGTTACTTGGTTGAAATAAGTGGATTACACAGCGGTATTTTCCTGTTTTCACATTTTGGGCTATATCCTTCTTTTTTTTTTTTTTTCGGTAATTCCATTGCCGGACACTAAACCAGGTCTAAACCAGGTCTAAACCCAGGTCCAAACCAGGTCTAAACCAGGTCTAAAACCAGGTCTAAAACCAGGTCTAAAACCAGGTCTAAACCAGATCTAAACCAGATCTAAACCAGGACTAAACCAGGTGTAAACCAGGTCTAAAACCAGGTCTAAACCAGATCTAAACCAGGACTAAACCAGGTCTAAACCAGGTCTAAACCAGGTCTAAACCAGGTCTAAACCAGGTCTAAACCAGAAATCTAAAACCAGATCTAAACCAGGACTAAACCAGGTGTAAACCAGGTCTAAAACCAGGTCTAAACCAGATCTAAACCAGATCTAAACCAGGACTAAACCAGGCGTAAACCAGGTCTAAAACCAGGTCTAAATCAGATCTAAACCAGGACTAAACCAGGTCTAAGACCAGGACTAAAACAGTATTTATCAGGACTAAACCATGCTGCGTGTCTCCTCCTCTTCTATCAATAATATTTTTAATTTGGTTAAGTAAAGTCTGGACTTTTTATTTTCTTTTACCAGACAAAACATCTTATGTGAAGATACTGTAGTCTTTGCTTCTCAACAGCAAATCAAGTAATCCAAAGTATTCACATTACGTTACTCACTTTAAGTAATTTAATGGATTACGTTACAAACTACATTTTGGGGTATGTAATCTGTAATCTGTAGGGGAATACATTTTACAAGTAACCTTCCCAACACTGGTAACAAATAATAAATAATGCATTACAGTTTTGAACTTGCCCAACATTATTTCTTACCCTTAAGTGTATTTATTGTTATTTACTTCTATTTACTCGATATAGTTTGATGCAATATTATGAAAAAAAAAAAGTTAAATATCCACAATATACTGCTTCATTTTGAGTGGGGTGAGGTCTGGATGGCTCATCAGATCTCACCCCGGTCCACTCCCTCGAAACATCGTGGACACGAGCTGAGCGTGTGAGCCACTGTACAGCGTGACTTCACTTTCTCCCTTCTCCCTTAGTGCGGCATCCCCATTTTAATTTTGTGTACACAGAAATCACTCGTTTCAAAGTCAGTGGGAGTAGAAAGTCCTCGCACACCGCTGTTTCGGGCTGCTGTGCATTAAGCAGTGTTGGGTCTGGAGTGACTAGGGACATGAGCTGTGACTACGGTACAAAGTGACCCATGACTTTTGCCGGGCTGCAGAGGACGCTGTGGGGGGGCCATTGTGAGCTGCGCCTCCTGTCTGTTACTGAATGACTAATGTATTCCACTGTATTAGAATGCCAATATGCGGATGAATGCACCAGTGCGCGTATACCTCTGTGTGCTCTGAGTGTTAGCCTGCCCAGGGACTGTACAGAGGAGAACAGAGAAAGAGGAAAGGAGAGAGAGGGTGTGAAAGAGAGAGGGGGACGGAGGGAGGAGAGGAGCGCTGACCCAGAGCCCCTGACCGGTGTAGTGGAGAGAGTTTGGACATTCTGTAGGTACAAGTGTTTGGAAATGATGAGGAGCTGTGTGGTCTCTCTGTGGAATGAAGAAGAAGAAGGAAAAAAAATGCATAGAGTGCATAGTACATGCACATCAGTATCCCGGTTATGATCGGGTTTTTTGAGTATCCCGGTTTCTTCATGGTGCATGTAAACGCAGTAACCCGGTTTCAGTACCCCAGTTATGGCAGTATCCCAGTTATTAGAAACCGGATTACTGTAGCTGGTTTATTCCGATAGTAACCGGGATACTTGTGGCATGTACACGCAGTACCCCGGTTACTGCAACATAAAGTTGAGTGCGCATGCGTCCAAAAGACACTTTCCAGCCTTTTCACCACAACAGTAGCGACATAAATAAATTGACCAACATAAATAAAGTGACCAAACGAGTGAAATGACTGTAAAATAAAGAGCTGCGCTAAACCTGCACACGTACAATCTGCACTCGTACGACCTGCACTCGTGTGATCGCTGAAAAGCTAAAACGTGAACTATCTCCTATACTGTATACGCACAGAACAGACTCACCATCATTAGCACCTCTTCTGTCACAAAAAGAACACACATAATCCACAGAGTCGAGTTGTTTTTATCACCGCTAACAGTTTATGCTAATTGGCGATGCGGTCTTAAGTTTCATTTCTGTAAAACGTAAACAAATGTGATCAGAGCTGAATTATATTATTAAACAGTCTGATGTGGATCTATAGTGTTTATGGTTTATATGTTATAAAGTTGAGTTTATTCATGCAGAAGATTTTAATGAAGAATCTGTTGGGTTTGATGTGTGCAGTGGATTGTGGGAGATCTCGTAGCTCATTAGCTTCTTATGCTAAAGGAGCTCACGGTTTGTATTTTTCCTGGTTTATGAAATTGATTTAAGTAAATTTTTGCGCTTGCGCATTAGTAAGATTCTGTCAAGAATCCGGGATATTCCATTTGATCATGTATACGCGGATATGAGTATCCCGGTTTCTCAATGTGCACATGTAAACGCAGTAACCCGAATACTGACATAACCGGGATATGGCTAATAACCGGGATACTGATGTGCATGTATACACACTCACTGACAATGTTTAAACGTAAACTGTAATGAGCAAAAGTAACAGTGGATTTAATGGAACTCAACAGTGACAGCGCTCCTGGTTCAGAAGTAAATTTCTCATTCGTTTTTCCCATAGGTTTAAAAAAAAAAAAAAAAAAAAAAACATACTAAAAATTTGAAAGCTTGCTCAAGGCTAATCAGATACATGATGACTAATGACAAGGCCTACAGTTTTATTTAAATCTGTTTCTGAAACTTTATAAACTCCTAAGTTATTAAAGCATTTCATAGAATTTTGCATTTTAAATGTGCTTTTTGGACATTGGATTTGGTCACATTTTGGATAGTAGTCTCCTCGTCTCTGGTTAGCCTTCACGATGCCCTTGAAATCTTAATATTAATTTTTTTGAAAAGCTTATTTGGAGCGGGCACTCACTGTTGAGCTCCATAATTAGTTATAGACATCAATCTTTGGGATGGGCAATTTATCTATATATATCAAAAACAGTGTCAGTCTGTCTGAAATTTTAGCCAATATTTAGAACCAATATTTTTTCTAATCTGCCTCAGTCTCTGCATCTGAATGTGTGTCAATCCAATTTTAGTGCATTGGATTTGAATAGTGCCTTTCAGGACATCCACAGCACTTTACTTACTTTATTATTATCATCATTATTATTATTCATTTTACTTTTTGTGGTGGTGAGCAACAATTGTAGCCACAGCTGCCCTGGGACAGTGAGGGAAAGGCTACCAATCTACGCCATCAGCTCCTCCCACCACCAACATTCAAGGTACACAGCACTTTTATACTGGGCAATGTGGAGAAAGCCTTTTAATGTTTTAATTTAATTTTTATTTTATTTTTATGAAGTTAAACACGACTAAAAACAAAATAGACAAAACAAACAAAACACACACAGCAAAAACTGGAGGGTTAAAATTTTAGGGTAAAATATTTCAGAGTTAACACCAGAAAGTTTTATTTTTTTAAGTTTTATTTTAACTATTTGAAAGTTAAATGGGGGTTTGAGTTGGGGTTATTTGCCAGAGTTGATGTGGTTGAGGTTAATTCAACTTCCTCTAGTGTCAACTTCTCTTAGTGTTAATTTGGCTCCTCCCATTCACCACTTCAAACTCTTGTGAGAGAAGACCAGTTTGAACCAGTTTTGTACATAATTTCTTCTTAAATTAACTAAAATAAAGTAAAAATAAAATAAAACCACCTCTGTGTGTTGTTTAGCTAAATCAGAATAACTCTACAAAGTGTTATCTGTTTACTTTCAAAATGTTAATATAACTCTAGATTTTGGGGTTAAACAGAAACTTTGGTCCAGTGTTACTTACTTAACATTTACAAAAATGTTAAATTAACTCTAGAACAGATTGGACTCATATAAACTCTGAGAAAATGTTAAAGTTGATTCTGTGAGAGTGAGTTTTAACACTCCACTTTTTGCTGTGCACACACACAAAAAAACACAACCCACTCACACTCGTCACACACACAAACACACAAGCACATGCCACCACGCCTGGGGGAAAGGCTTTTTAAGACACAAGTTTTGAGATTGAAAAAAAAAAAAAAAAAAAAAAAAAAACATTATAGAGACCTGTACGTGAACATGAATCAGAAAATGCTTTTATAAATGCTACCAAGTATTACTGTTGGGACCAAAAGATGTTTCTGACAAATGACAACCAATGGACAAGCAGAAGTAATAGTAGAGTACAGAAAGTAATGGATGTTTGAAGGTCACTTCAGTGGAGATGTTGACACATTTATAGCATCTGAACCACGTTCTACATTTCTTTACATTGCTACTGTCAGAATGGTACAAAAATGTCGAATCCTTATGGCCTTGTATATGACATAAGACATTCCTATTGACAGGCTGACAGTTTGTCAACCTCAACCGAGCATTTTTCCTTCTGTATCAGAGATTCTATAGACAGAGGTGTACACAAGACTGAAAGGAGAATGCTCACAGCCAAGTTCCTAGATCTCATTTATAAAACAAGAAATGTGAAATATTAATTTGAATATAAAAACTATTGTCGACAGATGTGGAAATGTGGTTCGTATCGCACATGTCACAGAAATACTGACGGCTTAGCTTCAAAAGTGCTGGATTTTGGATAAACATTTGGATTGTATGAATGGATATTTCATATAATTTCAGCGTTAGAAAGTAGGATGTTCAGTACAATAAGATCAACTCTTTTCAGCACTTTGCAGTTCAAGTTGAAAAATTTAAGGAAACAGAAATATTGCTCTCAACCTTTGGATTCTCTGCCATCTATGACGTTCCTACATCCAGTAGAGGCCTAGCATTACTAAATTGGCAGCCCCATCTCACTGTATTTAAAATCAAATGTTTAATCAATAGTTTTAATCAAAAACAAAATACAAAAGCGCTTCCGATCTCCCTCCATCATTGGCCCTTGTTTACTGCTTTGCATCCTTCCTCCTCCAAGCTCTGAATAGAGGACTTCACTTGTCACGCTATTTATGTGCGGCCCACATATTCTATTAGAAACAAGTCGCAGCTATTCAGACAGTTTGTCATATTATTTAGCACAGATATAGTAGTTTAGATATTGTATTTGTGGACCATTTACAGTTAGGAAATAAGGACTTAAAAATATCGCCAAGCACATTTTTTGGTCAGTAAACATCAGGTAACTGCAAGATAAACCTAAGAACTGAATCTGATTCTTAATGTGATATCAGGGGTCTCCAACATTATTCCCCCGGTGATCAACTTTACAAAACAAAAATGCCAGAGAGCTACTAGTTTTAGCGGTCACAATAAATTGAGTTTATTTATGGGCCACGGTGAGCCTTAAATGATGAACAGTCAGACGGCAATAAAACATAAACCATTATCCATTTATTAGTGTAAAACATAAGGCATCAAAATAATACATGTGCAATGGTAATAGGGATTTAGTTAATACAATTTTAATTATTCAGGACAATACGTGCAATTCAGAAATCCCTTGGCAAGCTCCTGGGAAGGCGGCGGAGAGCTACAGGTTGGAGACCCTTGGTTTATGATCATCAAAAATACCCAGTGACGTGTACATTAATGAATGGATTTAACTGTTATAATTTGACAGATAAAGTATACTGACTTTGAAAAGGACTCCTTAAAGAAGACCTATTGTGCTTGAGTCTGCTATATAGTTATAATCTATAATATATTATGTTAGAATTACACATTTCCAAAGACAATATTAATCTAAAATTACTTAATAAAAATCAAACAAACTTGACTTCCACGTTAGAAAAATGCGATACCCAATGGGACCTGACGTCGTCATAAATTTAATCATAACACAGAGCCGTGAAGTTGACCACCCCTTATATGAATATCTGCATATCACACTAGCGAGTTGCAGATTTCATTAAGACATTGTTAAGAAAATAAAATTGGAAAACAAAGTAAGCCATGGGCGTATGCTGGTGATGGTGAAAACGCAGATTGATTACTTATTTTCAAAACGCCATATTGCCAATTTAAAAATGGCTCAAACACACACAAATAACTCCAAACACTACTTCGAGAGAATAAATGAGAAGAACAACTAAACAACTAAAACATGGTCTGCTTTAAATCTTTCTTTCATTTTGATCTTTACCACATTAGCTGGCATCTTTTGAACATAACTTTCATTGTTCCAACCGTGCAAGCTTTCACAGTCTGTATATCATTCGTTCATTTGTTTTTCAAAATAAAACTAAAATTAGGAAAAGGAAAAAACAACTGCTTTCTTCATTATTTGTCTCCAAAACCAAAACTTTTGCGCCGCATAAGGACTGAACCAGGTCTAAACCAGGACTAAACCAGGACTAAACCGGTCTCAGTCCTAGTCTGGTCCTAGATTCAGTCACGGTCTGGTCCCGGTCTCAGACGTGGTTTCAGTCCCAGTCTGGTCCCAGTCTCAGTCCTGGTCTCAGTCTGGTCTTGGTTTCAGTCCTGATCTGGTCCCGGTCTCAGTCCTGGTCTGGTCCCAGACTCAGTCCTGGTCTGGTCCCAGTCTGGTTCCGGTCTGGTCCTGGGCTCAGTCTTAGTCTCAGTCTGGTCCTGGTCTCAGTCCCAGTCTGAGCCCATCATAGTCCCAGTCTCAATCACGGTCTGGCCCGGTCTCAGTCCTGGTCTCAGTACCGATTTGGTCCTAGTCTCAGTCCTGGTCTGGTCCCAGTCTGGTCCTGGTCTCAGGCCCGACCTGGTCACGGTCTGGTCCCGATCTCAGTCCTGGTCTCAGTTTTAATCACCCGACAGTCTACGCGGGCGCACCTCCGGACCTGTCCTGACGCTCAATCCTGGTTCAGTCCTGGTTTAATCCTGGTTTAGTCCTGGTTCAATCCGTATGCGGCGCTAAAGTCCGGCATCACGTTTTAAGTCACGGAAACGAGAAACAGCCGTTAACCGATTTTTTCATTTTGAATGTGGAGAAAAATAATGAAGAAAATAGTTGTTTTTTTCATTTTCTTATTTGTGGTTTTATTTTGAAAAACGAATGAACGAATAATACACAGATTTTTCATAATCAGAAAGAAATCAGGTCACATCAGATATAAGTTTATGACATTTCAATAATCTGATCACTCCAGAAATCAGATAATCATTTTTGGTGTACACATGTAAACATTTCCAGTGTCAAATTCCTCTTCATCCTTGTCGTCTTCTCTTTGTCTCCTTCTCCTTTTACGCCAAAAGAATCAAACGCCAGCATGCCAGCGCTCTAGTAGTGAATATGTACATGAAGCCGAGCGCTATCCCCATTCCCCAATGACCCACTGCCGCATCTGCATCTCCTCTTCTGTCACATCTCTCCGTCTGATTGACATATTTAATACACGTCCTGAGATGATTGCGAGCCAAAAGCCATAGATAAGCAACAAAACTGAAAATAACTTTGGATATAACACGCAAAGACTATGCACGGTTTTCGTCAAGAGAAATCACAAAATTGGTTGTCTATTTTTCGTGACAGGAGCCATAGCGTGAAACACATATTAACCTAAAAAAAAGAAAGGTATTGGGAATAGGCTACAACAAATGATTGACAAGGAGATGAAAGACTACATTTCAAAGTGACACTAGTACGGATCAGGCAAGCAAAGAGCTAACAGCTATCAATAAGAACCAGGCCTAGCGTAAAGGCAATTCTTACACTTGCTAATGCTGTGTAGTCCACCCACGAGACCAGGAAAGCAACATTTTTGACGGACTGTGACCATTCTATTGTTTCTGATTGACATGTGTTATTCCTCGGGGCTGCCGGGGATCGCGGGGGTGGAACAATTGCAGAAGTACTTAAGAGGCTTTTGAGTACTTGATGGAAAGACAGGACATATATTGTGTGCTTTTTAAATCTGTGTTATGGAAAATTGGTCGTCAAGTGATGAATGAATCCGAATTAACATATTTTAGCAGTATTTACCTTTTAGGGCTCATATTACACTGTTTTCTGATTTATGTTATAATGTTGTTTCCTCTTCTCACACATACTTGGAGTTGTGTTTTGTTTCATTCACACATTTAAATCTTGGATGTTTAGGATCTACTCTCAAACAGAAAACACTCTGTTCCACCTTGTGATGTCATGTGGTAATAGGAAGTGGTCCATTTTGTTTTTAAACTCCATACACCTTCACTACAATCATTTGGATAAATTCTGCTCTGGAATTGCCAAACTCTACTGAACTAAAAGTAAAAAGTACATTTTAACTTGAAAACTACCGCTTCATCAGTCAATGAAAGTGTATTTATAGAGTGCTTTTCATATTTTAAAAAATACAACACAAAGTTCTTTACAGTGATTAAAAACAAGCCCACATTTCCTTCTACCCCACCTCACAAAGCTAAACTAAGGGGTCATGGATGGGTCTTGAGATCACTATCTATGACATAACTATCTTTTTTTACTACTAACTATCTAGAATCTGGGACACTAACCATCTGGAACCAGTACACAAAGAAAAAAAAAAAGAAACCCCCACTGTGACATCAACATAACAACAAAACTAAGCGTAACATCACAAGATGGAGCAGAGCATTTCGAGCTTTGGAGATGTACACAGACTAATAATAAAAAATAAATAAAAATCTAACGTGTGAATGAAACAAAACACAACTCTTGGTGTATGTTTGATGAAGTCAAAACATTCTAACATATCTTAAAGGGACAGTCAGGAATTTTGGGCATAGGGCCTCATTTCCTAGTGGGTCAGAGTGTTGGAGACGTGTGGAGACACTTTTTTAAAATATTCCATCCAGTTTTTGTATTTGCAGAGGTCACTGGTGCTAGGCTAGTGCATGTCAATGGCCATAGTTATCCTGCCACTAAAAACAGTCTTACCCACACCACAAAACACCTGAAGCAAATCTATTATTACACCAGACTGTCAGTGTAAATATCTGTGTTGATAGAATAATTTTAGAAGTAAAACCAACCAACACAAACAGTCGATCAGCCTGCAACTTACCAAAATGCAAATGCGTATTTAACGATGACTTGTACAAGAAATTCCATGCTTTTTGTTCCAGTCGGACAAGTGTGAGGCCATGTGCACATATGTTTCGGTGTCCAGTGGGAAAAAGCTTTGCCAGGTGAGAGCAGTGCAATGTCGATGCCGAGTCCCCACCTCCCTCCCCCCGTACGGTGTCCTGGTTTTGACAAACGCAAATATGGTCACACTAACCTGTATTCACCTGAGTCATGTCTTTTAATCCGACAGAAGTTGAACCGCATCAGCGACACAAGAGCTGTAGTTTTATCTTATTTTATGCAAATTAGTGATGCGGTTTTAAGTTTTGTTTCTGTGAGAGTTGAACAAAACTGAATTAAACACATTATAATCTAAAACGGGCAAGAGTTGTTACGGTTTATGTCATAAAGTTGAATTTATTTATGCTTATTTATGCTATTAGTAGTGCAGATAGTAATAATAATGATGATCATTTTAATATAAAAACGTTAATGATTAATCGATAATCGATCGTTAATTCTTCCGACGATCGATTAAGAAAATTTCATCGAAATGCCTATCCCTACTTCGGGTGTTTTGTGGAGTGGGTAAGACTGTTTTTAGTGGCAGGATAACTATGGCCATTGCCTAGCACCAGTGACCTCTACAAATACAAGGACTGAATGGAAAGTCTCCACACGTCTCCAACACTCTGGCTCAATAGGAAATGAGGCCCTATGTCCAAAAGTCCAGACTGTAACTTTAAAGCTCACAAGAGTCAATTTAGCATAATATAGGACCTTTAACACAATGTAGATTTCACAACAAGAACAGCAAAAAAGCATAAGGACCACTAGTACATTAAATTGAAAAGCGGGTTGATGTGAACTAAGGCAGTAGGTATTTAAATCTGCCTAGAATTCAGATGCATTACATAATTCAATAGCGACACACACAGTTCTTTCTTTCGGGTTTACTATTGCTTAGATGGTCTGTTTTTTTTCTTTTTTTAATTAGATACAGAGAGGGCACAGCAATCCGATTTTATCACAAAGACCTGCTTTTACAAGAACCTCTATTGCGAAAAACAAAATACAAACTAATTCACAAAGTCGTATAATGCAGCTTTAATAGATGTACTTTGCCTGCTCTGGTCGCTTTACAAATCCTCCACATTGTATTGTAAAAAGTTCTATAAAATGCAAAAAATAGGTATTGTTAATGAAGAAAATTTTAAATCTAATTGAGTTTTTTACTGTTTTAAAGTATTTCATTAGCCAAAGTGAACTTGTGCTAATGAACACTAATCAGTTGTAAATGTTAAGATCTGTTTTTATAAGAGTCTTTTGGAGAAGGGAGGGTTTAATTGTGTTCTTAATGGGGAGACAAAAGGAATGAAGCTGCTTAGACTGTTTTTATGTAACATTGCTCTAAAAATGCACTCTTTTGTCATATGCAAAGTGTTGGGCTTAGGAGAAAAAATACACAATTCTCAAATGTACTTATATATATTTTATTACTTCAGTCCAGAGACCTTATTATATTTTGTATGTTTTCTACTATAACAAAAATAATCAGCATTTCAATTGGGGAAAAACACATAAAAAAACAAAAACATCTGAAGCTTTGCACAGGTCGGATTCCTGCTCCCGTCAGAGAGTCATTAACCAAAGTAAATGATTGCATTATTAGCTTTCCATCAATTAGGAGTTGCTGGTTTAGTGGTTTCCAATGTGCTTCACTGTTGTTTTGCTCTTGGGGACATTGTCTACCCCACTACTTGTGACTAGTTGCAACAGGAAGACGTTTTGAAGTAAAAATCTGCAAAGTCACAGCTAATTATTCAACGTGACAATCCCAAATGATAAGCAAACTTTTTATTCTTTTTCAGTTTTTTGAAACAATAGATCAGTTGTGTTGCTTTAAAGTGTGTGTGACAGATTTTTATCATTCTCTGATTTTTATTTAATTTAGAGGGATTATAACTAAATAAATTATAGTTTTACACCAATCAAAAAGCAATTTGTGAGGAAAAGTTTAAAAATATCTTTTGAAAAAGGAGAGACTGAGACTTTTTAAGACAAAAGTTTGACACAATTTCCACATAAGGAACATTTTTGTCTGCTACTTTAAACATTGATTCACAAAATAAAGGTGTTTTTCTTATGTTTGTATTTGTCAGATAATCATTTCTATGTACATGAGTTTTGCTTGGTAACAGTTATGGAATTCCCTTGTGTGATGCCACCATTTCTTAGCCTGATTCATCAACTGTTTCACTTCGTGGAAACTGTCTGACCTCGCAGCATTAGGATTCGTTCGCTCGATGGTAGACGAGTACTTTTTAAAAAATTGAAACCAATCGCTGCTAATTGGTCATTACATATGTAATGTACCACTGGTATATTAAGCTTTTCCCAAATACCGTAGAAACAAGGGTAATTTCGTCTTTCCCCTTGATAAAATTCACCAAACATTCTCTTTGTTCCAGCTTTAAATCCTTGATCTTGGGAATCACTGCCAACACGGAATGTATGACCCTTCACTGATTGGCTGGTGCCTGAACTCCCACTTCGGCTTCTTGTAAACTGTCTAGTGTGTTTCGATTCCTGACCTAGTCACTGGAGAGAAATTAAATTGAGCGAAGGCA
Source organism: Boleophthalmus pectinirostris (assembly GCF_026225935.1). Classification (NCBI taxonomy): domain Eukaryota; kingdom Metazoa; phylum Chordata; class Actinopteri; order Gobiiformes; family Gobiidae; genus Boleophthalmus; species Boleophthalmus pectinirostris. The sequence goes on along the minus strand of NW_026571353.1, from coordinate 26,179,631 downwards.
CTAGGTGGCGCCAGCCTGGCTAACAATTTCTAACCAGGAAGTCAAATTTTAAACCTAAAAAATAGGGATGTAACGATATCCAAATCTCACGGTACGACATTATGGAATGATATTTATTGAGATATTTTGGAGAGGCTGATATAATTGTAGACAGGACACTTTTTTGCTTTTAAAATACCATGACAAGATTTTGGTGTGAATTATTACCGTCATAATCCCAAGAATTCAAGTAAAAAACGTATCTCTTTTCTGCACTGAAATGAATCATGGGATATGTAGTTCCAGATGTTTATAAGCTGTTACTGCTATAAAACCATGCATTTAAGCAAAGGAACTTGTGATTCGATATATTGTGATAGCCTACGATATTACTGTGAGACTTTTGACGATACGATATCACGATATTTTGGTTATTGTTACATCCCCACAAAAAAATGGCTAAATGGGGAAAATAAGTGTGAATGTTTTTGCAAAGATCTTAAATATAATGAGCCTAACTGTGTAAAATTAGTAGTCCAACCTGTCATAGGAACTTTTAAGTATGTGCCAGGATAAGCTGTAAACCGGGTATCCTGTGGTTGGTGATGGGTAAACACTCCACCCACTGTGCCACTGTCATCCACAGTACTCTATACATGAAATAGAGAACACTTCACTGTCTTCCTTTCGCCCACTGCCTTATTGACAGAATTTTGATTTGAGTGGACAATCCTGTTCCTATAGACACTCCGAACCCCCAGAGACCAGCGCAGTCCTGACCGCTCCACTGCGAAAGGTTATATCACTGTCATGAATCCCAATAAGCAAATGCACTATCTGTGTATTCTGGTTTGGAGTTCAGAGGTCACAGCAAGGTCACGGTGGGGTTAGGGTTAGATTTAAAGGTCATGATCATTATTTTTTTGCTTGAGTTCACACACATTCATTCATTTATTCATGTATTGTTCGTTCATTGTCGTCATGTCAAGCTTTGGACCAATGGAAACTATCAATATAATGGAGGCTTAGAATAAGGGCGGACGGAACATTACAAGAACAAAAAACACAAATATATCAACTATTTTTACACACAAAGAGGGGTATTTTACTTTGATGGGGTATTATCTGCTAACACATAATATATCTAGATCACCAGGTTATGTTTTATTGTTTTGAGAATGCTATATTTGTCAAACTCAGCGTATTAACATGTTTTATTAGCTTCAGTTTCATTTTCAGTGTCACCTCCCTTTGCTCCCCTTGCCATGTTACTCCCCCTTCAGAGCACTTTCACAACACATCCCGCTAATGCAACTACTGCACATGGCTTCAGGGTTCATGTACCATTTGTTCTTTTGAATTTCAATTAAGAACAAACAACAATAAAATGGGAAAACAGTTTGTTATTTCATTATTGCGATTTAGTGTCAAAAAACAAACAAACAAAAAAGATATCGACCTCTATTTCCAGTATTTAATTTGAAGTTAATTTCAAATAACACCGATCAAACACCAGTAATCGTGCCTCTTTCAATTTGGATATTTTATTCTCTCTGGTTTATTTGCCCCGGAAGTTCTGCTGCTTGAAGGACTTACCTGAAAAATCGTTGCAATTTTGTGGACAAACATGCCCTCTTCTTTTATAGCGAGCTGTTTACTTTTGCGTCTTAGAGAGTCATTGTTGAACTCCATGACGAGAAACGGGAAGCAACGATAAACTCCTTTGTTCGTTTTTATTATAGGTCCCTGGTTGACGCTGCAGCAGAACTTACGGGGCATATGAACCAGAGAAAATAAAATATCAAAACTAAATTAAAATAGGCACTGAGACTGTTTTTGGAGTAACAGTTATTTGAAATAAACTTTAAATTAAATATTGGAAATAGAGGTCGAAATCTGACATTTTGACTCCAAAACTGAATAATGAAATGACAAACTGTTTTCCCATTTTATTGTTTTCCATTCTTAATTGAAATTCAAAAGAACAAATGGTACATGGACCCATCAAGTTTATCAAATTATTGAGTTTGTTTTTGTATATTTATGGAGAACTGTCACATGAGAACATGGGTGACATAGGCTTATGAGCTGAGTATTGGACAGAATCTTACTGCCAGCTGCAAGGAGGGTTTGAAAAGACCCCAAAAGAGATCACTAAATTGCTCAAACGTGCATGGATGACATCTAAAACCTCTTCAGGCATGTTTTTGATGAGGAAACAATATTAAAACATGGTAGAAACCTCAAGAAGTGAATTTTACATAATACAACTTTTTTTTAAATATCAACCCATAAAAACTGTGTATTTTTTAATATGGAAAGTAGATCTGTCTTTTCAAACCAGTTCTCACCAGAATTATTTGGCTGATAATAACACGCCTGATTGTCACTGAAAAATTCAAAATTTAAATGAGCTTTTTTATCTAATATCTTTGTCAAAATCAAAAGCAATGTAAAAGCAATACACCAGAACAAAATTTAGAACAGTTTTGTAACAATTCTACTTTTTCAGTTTGAATTCAAGTAAAGCCTTTAGACTATGTAAAAAACAAACAAAAGACGATATTAACTACATATACTACATACAACTGTACATACATAGTTTGCTACTCTTCCTCTGTATCTTTTAATAGTCGCTTCTGCCCTATATCTGTTGTAGTCTGAGCCCTTGGTGAGCCTGCCCTGTGTTTGACATGCTACACATATGAGTCCAGACGAGAGGAAGTAGTGTCAGTGCAAATCAATAATATGTTTATTGAGTGAGGCTGGTGCCGTCCGTGCACTCTGTCTGATTAGTTAAGCTGATCATTAAACACTACGGGGCTATGGCTGCTATTGACATGAGAATCACAGAGCTCCACGAGGGGTCACAAAAGAATAAAGGTGTCTCAGGGACATTGATTCTCTTGTGTGGATGAAAGCATGCATACACTGTCTTTATATTGCATTGATATCGATCGCTGTTTTATTTAGTGGACAACTTGCTTAGATGCCACGTTTCACCTCTGCGTAAGAGAAAAGACTTGATCTACTGATACTTTGCAGTTGATGTCTTGGGGTGGTGTGATGCTAACTGAATGTGCTACTCTGTCTGAAGCTCTGTTACTCAAGTTAGACTTTATTCTGAGCTTTGTTTTAGCACAATCTGACCAGAAAGTGTTGACTTAGTAGACTTCATAAACTTGAACAACCCACTGGCCAAACTGAGTGTAACGCAGTATGAAAAACAAGATTTGAAAATGCTAAAACTGACACGAGCTCTGGGTTAAATCAAATCTTCTCAGCCTATAAATGGACTACCATAAACAGACCAAAACAAAAGGAAATGAGAAAATCGCTCTAAGTTGGACATAATCCTCGTCCTAATAAAGTTTGCTCTGAAGAATCACACACCACGGGCCACTTATTTGACTGGCGTCCTGCCGAGCCGAGCTAATGCATCCAGAATGACTTTACTGTACTTCAGCTGAACTACGCTTAAACTTACTGTACTTCTGTGTAACCAATGGCACCATTTAAAAGTGACAATGTGCTCAATTTGGCTCTGTGTCCACTCAGTAACATTCAGTGTCATCCAAAAATAACATCTTGAGACACGGATTCTTGACCGGAGGTGCTTGTGGTTTGTACTCATAACAAGAGGGTTTTTAGTTCTATTCTTGGATTTGAGTGAATAGGTTTTCCAGTTGACGGAAGTCCATGTTACCTAATCAAGTATCATTATGTCCAAATTCTAACGATTGGAATTAAACCAAGTTCAAAACAAAATAAAAACTATGTCAACCTCCTGCATGCCTCCATAAAGTTATTTCTTCCTTGTCCCTCAACATGGCATTAAGTCACATTTATTCAACTATAGGTGTTTTATAACAAAAAAATAAACTTGAAAAACACACTTTCTTATGGCCACCCATCCTTCCACAGATCTGACAAATAACTTGCGGCATCTAAATTGATGAACAAGGCTATGTTTATAAGATGTCGGTCTTAACAGAAGACGCAAAATGGCGTCACGTCTTCACTTTTTATTCTGCGTTTAGATGAGCGTTTTTGAGAGGAAATTTGCATGCATACGGTGACGCAAAAGTGTGTGGAATTTGATTGGGTATGCATGCCAGGCGGCTAGGTGGGGACGCGTAGGTGGTGATGTATGTGACGTAAACGCGTACGCGATGTGAGCAGATCTGACCAGAGTTTTTCATTTCGGCCAGTGTAGACGGAAACGCTATGGCAGAGCGTATTCAACTTTTCCACTCTGGAGGATAGTTTCAGATTTTTGCGTTTTTAAGCCCCAAAAACGCTGTCACCGTCTAAACAAAAGGCACTTCTGATCAAATATTTTGTCGTTTTTACTTGCAAGCGTTCTCGTGTAAACAGACCCTAAGTGGCAGAAACTACAAGTTAAATCTAGACTATTAATCGATCAATCAAACTTTATTTATAGAGCCCTTTACAACACTCAAGGTGACCAAAGTGCTTTCCATTAAAATCTGCAATACTAATACATACAAAACCATTAAACAATTAAATAAAACAAATTACATAAAATGTTACTGCATGAAAGCCAGACTGAATAAATAAGTTTGGAGCCTGGATTTAAACAGGTCAATCTCAGTAATGGTGCGCATATTGGGTGCAGTTTGTGAGTACAGTGACAGAGAAAGTTCCATCACCTCAGTATTTGTAGTTTGACAGAGAAAAGACCCAAATCAAAGCCATGTCCAGCCGTGCTCACAGACCTGCCCACACTTCTGTTACTGCCTGTTTTATAGTCATAATAAGATGTCAAAACATCCATATCCAACTTGGCTCCGTTCTGGGCACTCACCGCCACCTCGCGACATCAGCTTAGTTGAATTTTAAAATATTTATTGCTCTTTCATTTACGTCAGAACACATGCTTAAGGTGTTTGCTGTGAAGCCGTCATATTTCTCCCTCTGTGGCGTAAAATCGATACGTTTTAAATAAACCTGAGTGGCGTTGGCGTTGGGACTTTGGCGTCGGAGTGAGTACGCTGGCGTCCGCTGGGCACCGGGAGTGTTTTAAGAGCTTAGATGGACGGTCATTTATCCACACTCTCCAGACAGCCACCGAACTGCTGATATGAAACAGCTCTCAATCGCTTGTTATTGACTCTAACTGTGTTTTATCATCTATTTTGAAAAGTGAAATCTAATTCTGGAGGCGTGCCAGACGGCTATTAGCGACTGAGTTTAGTGGGTTCCCTGCTTCATTACACAAGACTACAGCAGATCCGGATGGTGGCACTGTAGATTGACAGCAAGAAGGTTTACGGTTCGATTCTCCGATCATTGAGTACTTCTGTGTGGAGTTTCTAAATTTGCTTCAGATTTAAAAAAATAAGATCGTTGCACTAGTAATTGACCGTTTAAAGGTCCTATATTACACAAAATTGTCTCTTGTGAGCTTTTAGCCAAGTTATACTGCTGTTACCTCATCAGAAGCATACCTGAAATTTTGTTTTGTTTCATTCACACATTTGAGTACCATATTTTTCAGACTATAAGTCGCTCCGCAGTATAAGACGCACCAGTCAAAAAATGTGTAATGAAGAAGAAAAAAAACATATAAGTCGCACTTTTTAAGGGAAATTTATTTTATAAAATCAAAGACCAAGAACAGACATTTGATCTTGAAATGCAAGTTATAGTAATAACAATAGAATAGAGAACGACAGACTGTTAACGTAGCATATTAATAGTTATTCAGATAACTATAGCTCAAACAACATAACAGAACACGTTTACCAGACTCTCCATCTGACTCCAAATCACTAAATCCATTCAATTGTTCATCTTCGGTGTCACTTCTGAGCAACTCCGCAACCTCCGGAGTTAAAAAAAAGCATCACTTCCTCTTCTGTGCAGCTATTGTCAGACTCAGCATCCGTTCCAGTTAGAATTATTCCAGCCTTTCTGAATCCTGACAGGATGGTTTCGGTTGTTATTGAAGTTCAGGCTTTGTCCATCCATCCATTGACTTCCAGGAAAGTTGCATGGTGCACCCTCCTGGTTATCACAAGTTTTTTGCTCAGTCCAAACTTTCTGCTGCTCGATTACCATTTTCAACTGCATATTTCAATACTTGCATCTTGTAATCTGTAGAATATGATTTTCTTTTTGGGGGCGTTTGTGTTCAGTCTTCTCTGTTGTCTTTATAAGTTTGTTTAAATTTTACATTTTCAGTGGTACAGAAGTAATGGTGATTCCAGACAGGATAGCGGTTCTTTCTGCAGGAGACATGCGCAGTAGAGCAAAGTGACAGTGGTACAGGAGTAACAGGAGTAGCAGATACTGACACACAAGTCTAGAGCCTCTCGCGACTGTCAGTGTGAAATTTAAAAAAAAAAAAAAAAGTGACTTATAGTCCGAAAAATACAGTCATCCTTTATTTTTAGGCTGTGTACATTTCCAGAAAGCTCAAAATGCTCTGTTCCACCTTGTGATGTCATGTTCAGTAGAGATTAGCGTGGTGTAACTGCAGAGTATCAATTGCCGGTGGCTGGAGAACTTCATGGTGCAGCTTGGCGGACAGGATTTGGTCAGTCCAGTCAGTCTCAGGGCAGTCATGGCTCCAGAATTATTTCAGCAACAGGCCTAAGTGTGACTGAGTGAGTGAATACATCTGATTGGGAAGACTTGTGTGTCTGGAAAAGTAAGAAAAAGGTAACAGTCGCACTAAATAATTCTCCCTAAAGTCTGAAGAAAGATCTCAGATTGAACTCTGTGTTTGTTGCTTGGCAGAATCACTTCACTTTGCACCACGTCTACTAAATTACTGGGAATTAATTATATTCCATTATCATTAGGCTACTTTTAATGATGTCTCGTTTGCTAACTAGTTTGCCCTGCAGACGTGATCTTGGCAGTATCAAGGCTGCATCCTTTTCAATTAGAACTGAATGGAAACTCATAGATGCTGAATTTTAATCATGACAGCGCTGGTCCTTGGGATGACAAGTTGACTATGTCTAAACCAGTGCTCAGTCTGAAAAGCTTCTGATCCACATGGCTCATTTAGTACTGGTCAGGAGAACTTCTCATGTTGGAACCAAGTGTATAGAATTAAAATATGGTCTAAAATGTGATTAATCAGAATAATTGTGACTAGTTGACAGTTATTACAGTTACATTTTGATCATTGTTATTGTTATCTGGACTAAAACAGATTCTAAAACATATTCCAAAATGGACATATTATCACAAAGACACTGACAGAATATATTTTTTTTCTATTTCTGATTTTAATTTGTTTTCATATATTCTTTTTATTTAGAAGCCATCTGTACCCATATTTCAAACTTGTTTTCTGTAAAAATGTAGTTAAAGGCATGACTCAATGGAATGGAAATACAAAGTAAAAAAAAACTTACTTCATGACATTCCTGATAAAAACTAAATGAATGTTTATGCCATAATATCAAAGTTTATAACCAAAGATAAACATTCCATGGAAACAAGCAGGAGGACTTCAGGTCAATAAGAGTCTGTTCATTTTTAAAGGTTGGCTTTAAAGGGTTATAGAAAAAGAGTTAGAGTTGATTTAGGCTACGTTCAGACTGCAGGGCTTAACGCTCAATTCAATTTTTTTTTGTGAAATCCGATGTTTTTGCGAGGTCGTTCATATTTGCAATTAAATGCTACTTGTATGTGATCTCCAGTGTGAACTTTAAATGGCCCAAAAGTGTCCCGCATGCGCAATGGAGGACACGACGATGTCAACTGCAGCGAGCGTGTTCTTTACGGAAGTGGTCCAAACATGGACGCAAGCATTGAGCACCTGGCGATTTTTAAGTTCCTCTCGTACTGGAGCCAGAACATGAACAACTTACTTGTTGTAAGAGATTGAGAAGGAGAAGGACGAGGTTTTTGGCCGTGGCGTTTTGTGGGGAAGCGGCAGCAACGTCCCTTGAAAGGAACGTGTGGATGCGGAGACGTAGCCAAGAGTGGTGAGTGGCGATGTGCTTTGCACTTCAGTGACACGGAGTTCATTAACAATTTTCGCCTACTTCAGCGCAGAATAATGACATTTGTCACTTGTTGATAACGTGTAGGTCAGATGAATGCGCTTTGGCCGTTCAGACTGAAGTCGCATGTCAAATGATCGGATATGTTTTGGTTTCAGGACCACTTATCCAAGTGGCCTGGGTTGCATTTGAAAAAATCTGATCTGTGTCGTTCAGACTGTCATTAAAAGATCAGATACAGGTCACATAGGGGCCAAAAAATCGGATTTGGGTCACTTCAGGCTGCAGTCTGAACGTAGCCATAGTGTTAAAATTTGATGCAAAGTCCATGAAAGTATTAGCTGCCAGGTGAAATATGTAAATGCCTTAAGCACTAATTAGTGGTAAGCTCATGCAATATTGTACTTGTACTATTCTCTTCCATTTGGTTATAACATTACACTAGTTGACTTCTCACTGAAAACTCTACTCAAAATGTTCAGCTGGACAAGGAAAAGTTGAGTCCAGTCCATACTTATCATGCCAATGGTCCTGAATCTCAAGCTATGTTCTTAGAGTAACAATCAAACATGAAACAGTTTATTTTTTTTTACATATAGTTCTTAGAGTCAGCATAAGGATAGCCTATGAAGAGACTACATCTTGCATCTAAAATCGCGCAGAGGTCAAAGGTCGTTTATATTTGCCCGTGTGCGCTGTATGCTACCGCTACCTTTCAATGAGGAAGAGGAATGTTGTGCAAAATGGCTGGAAATCAAACGAAACACGATAAGATCAGATGGGGGCAGGCCGGGCGAGCAGACATCATGGGGGAGGTTGGGAGTAGCCGACAGGAGCAGGCACGGTGCAGTTTAAACACACAGAGGCTCTGCTCCTGCTCCTCATCTCTAAGACACAGACAGAGGCTCCTGATTTAAACATGACAGGCTGTGGTAGGGAGAGTCGATGGGAGCTGGCACCATCGTGTTGTTTTCAATGGTGTGCCCAGTGCCAAAGCAGTGCACCAGTGATGGAAGAAGTACTCAAAAGTAAAAGTACAGATACAGGAGCAAAGAAATATTCAAGTAAAAGTATTGCATGAAAAGTAAAAATTCAGTACTTGTTAAAAAATTTACTTAAAGAATATGCAAATTTTGAGATTTAATGAAGCTTCAAATATTGTGATTTTGATAAAGATCTGTGCTGAATTTTGTTCAACAGAAACAATGGAATCAATAGTTTTTTGTTTTTTTTCCCAGCTGTTTTCAGAAAACCATACTTAACATACAAAAATGGAGTGAAGGACATAGTACAGATACCTGCTCTGAGTACTGAAGTAAAAGTAAGTATCCAAAGTATCCACTTTAAAATGTACTCAAGTAAAGTACAGATTTATACTTAAGAACAGTACTGCTTACTACTTATATTTTGCTACGTTCCAGCACTGCAATGTACATGTGACTAGATAGTTTGGCTGAGAAGTACAAAAGATGTATTCTCCTGATTTTAAAGGGCCACCATGTAACTTTTTTTTTCTTGGGTGTGCTACAAGTACATTTATTCAGTTATAGATTGTATTGTATTGCAAAAAAAGCATTATCAAAAAAACATGCCTTAATATTGTGAGCGGCGTCGCCTCTCCATAGATCAGACATGTAACTCTGCCTGTGTGTGAGATCAGCTGGTCTCCATGGGTATAGATAAGTTTAATGCCATACTATGGAGCATTCCAGATAAACCAGTAACATCTCCTTGGAGACAAGCAGCAGCAGAAAAGTTACATAGTGTACCTTTCTTTGCATTTTCAAATAGTGTACAGAATTTTGTAGCTTGTGTTTTGATTACATGCTCATTGAATTGACTTGTTCAAGAGCTGCTTTTACAAAAACATTTCTTCTTTCTCTCACCTGTGTGTACATTCATTTAGCCAATCGATTTCTTTGTAAGTGTTTGTGTACTGTAAAAATCCACTTAATGAGGCAAATGCAGTCACTTTAATTTCCCAGTGAATTCAACTGAACTTTATGTACCACATTTATAAGCTCTTAATAGAACTTGTATAGTAAAATTATTCACCTGTGCAGTCTGCTAATGTAGGTACACTCTCAATGAAAGCAATTAATGTGTTTGTTTTTACAGAGGCCGCCTCACTATCTGCTGATGAAACTGTATTAAGACGTAGATCCAGGGGCCTTGAACTGTATTGTGAACTGTGAACATCTAAGGCACTGTAATAGACCATTGCTGTCTGTAGGGGTTGATGTAATCCTTCATTCATCCAGGTGTGGGCCATGGTTGAAAAACTTATTGTTGTAGTAAAGACCACACTAACCGAGACCAAGGGTCCTGAGACCAGGACAAGACCAAGAGCTCTGAGGGTCGAGACCAAGACAAGACTGAAACCATGGCTTATCGAGATCGAATCGAGACCATCTTTGTAATTTTTTACATGTATTTGTATTTTATAGCTATTTTGGTGCATATATATAAATGTTTTTATATTTTCTATCTCCATTTTATCACTCGTTGACTGTCAGACCTCGAGACCAAAACAAAACCCAGTCCAAGCACCTTCAAGACTGAGACAAGACCGAGATCAAGCACCTTCAAGACCGAGCCAAGACCGAGTTCAAGCACCTTCAAGACCGAGCCAAGACCGAGTCCAAGAGCCTTCAAGACCAAAACAAAACCGAGTCCAAGCACCTTCAAGACCGAGACAAGACCGAGTCCAAGCGCCTTCAAGACCGAGACAAGACCGAGTTCAAGCACCTTCAAGACCGAGCCAATACCGAGTCCAAGAGCTTTCAAGACCAAAACAAAACCGAGTCCAAGCACCTTCAAGACCGAGTCCAAGCACCTTCAAGACCGAGACAAGACCGAGTCCAAGAGCCTTCAAGACCGAGACAAGACCGAGTTCAAGTACCTTCAAGACCGAGACAAGACCGAGTCCAAGAGCTTTCAAGACCGAGACAAGACCAAGTTCAAGCACCTTCAAGACTGAGACAACACTGAGCCCAAGCGCCTTCAAGACCGAGACAAGACAGAGACAAGACCAAGACAAGACCGAGTCTAAACGTGGTTGAGTCCGAGTCAAGACCAAGACCGCAAAAAAACTGTCTCGAGTCCGGTCTCAAGACCAAGACCCGTCTCAATTACTACAACATGAGAAAAAGTTTCAAAGCTAGTCCGTCATCTGAACATCTAAACAATGTATTTTGTTTTTTCTTTTTAACCAAGACTTTCAGAGACCATCCAGAAGTCATTATCAAGCTTATCTTAGCCCGAGGAGCTAGAATTTATACTACCCAAGAGGAAGGGGAGGGGAGCCATATTAGTACTGTCTCATTGGGGAAGGAGTTTTACACTGAAACTTGGTGTATTTGTTTACTTGTTCATGTACTTCAAAAGAAAGAGCAATGCGTAAATGAACATTTCTCACACACCATAGGATTTCATTTGGGACTTCTTGTCTCCATGAAGATATTACTGGTTTGCCTGGAATGTTCCACAGTATAACATTATCGAGCTTCATGGAGACTCAAGCATGCATTCATTCATTTTTTTCCACAATATAAACTCCTGTATTTGAATACACTTAAGACAAATATGTTTAATGCCAGACTGTGCAACATTCACGACAAAGTAAAAACTCTCTACCAGAAAAGTTCCATAGTACACCTTCAACAAAGATGAGCACACAACATTCTCACCCCTGCAGTAATCGTTTCAATGAATGGATTTAATACTGCTGTGTTTCTCCTGACGGCAACTATAACTTTGAAATTAAACATCGTGACAACCTTGGTCACCTCTAACAGGAAAATCTGTAACTGTAGATCAGGTGTCATGAGCGCAGCCTGGGTTGACTTGCATAGATTTTATTGTTTGTCATTTTTCATCAGCAACTTAATCTGTTGGTGTGAGTGTGAAAGAACATCTGAGGCAGGAGACACATTACTCTTAGCTTTTTATGATCTCATTTTCTGCCCTATTGATTCTTGGGGCGGCTCACTTTCCAGTCTCGGCCCACTCGGACAATTTGGACACTTGTAAAGACGCGATGAGCGGGCTGGGAGCACATAGCATGCTGACATATGAGGCTGTGTTTACAAGCGTTTAGACAGCCCCAGCCCTGTTACTCGGGTTTGGTGGTCACTTCACACGCATCAATTTGCCGCAGTGACTTTAAAATGTCCGTCCTGACGAGAAGAGGTCGCATAGATCACGTTTGTTTTTGTGAGTTGTGTTGAGGCAAGTCTAGTATTGTTTGGAGTAATTTTGGTTTACTTTGGTATGGAGAGGTAGTGGTAGTACAGTGGGTAGTACTAGAAGGTTGGTAGTTTGATCCTACGCTATTCTGACACCTCTGTACAACGTAGAGTGCTTTCAGTGCCAAAGATTTCCACCAGCTTGCATTCTATCTGTTAGCCTGATTCATCATCTGGTCTCACTTCGTGGAAACCGTTTGACCTCGCAGCATTAGGATTCATTTGCTCGACAGTAGGGAGGTACTTATTTTATTTAACCAATCACTGCTATTTGGTGGTGACGTATGTAATGCGCTAAATCCCGTAGGAAGAAGGGCAATAACGTCTTTCCCTTTGATAAAATTCCCCAAACATTCTCTTTGTTTTGGCTTTAAATCCTCGGGAACACAGAATGTATGTCTTCGTCTACATCCATCTTGACCGCTTTGTTTACTGTTGTGCTGTACCACAAAAAGGACCTAGAAAGGCACTTCAGTTTGACGTCATGGCTTCACAGCTCTTCACTGGTTGGCTGGTGCACGCTCTACAACTCAACTTCTGGGTTCTTGCAAACTGTCTACTGTACTTCCGCTTCCTGACCTAATCACTGGAGAAAAATTATGAAATTGAGCAGAGGCACTAGGTGGCACCAGCCTGGCTAACTATCTGTAAGCTTGACACGATAATTAGTATATCGTCTTATCGCTCAATATATATGAAAGACAGAGCAGTGCCTCAGTTAGCACCACGCTCCTAGGGAATGTTGGTGACATAAGCTGCAGAATATCGACAGGGCTATGCATTTGACTCATCTTTCAACCAGTGCTGCTGGTACTGCTACTAAAACATACTTATTATCCTCTTGCTGCCCACGAAAACACATGGCATTTTAGGTAATTTGGTTATGTAATGTCATTTTTAGTTTTCTGGTTAGTTCTCTTCTTCTTTGCAAACCATTGGAAAACAGCATATTTTTGACATCAGCAGACCAATATATGCACATTAAAACACTACTGCACACTCAGTTTAGACATAAAAACTTGCACCAAAATTCCCCCAGTGTCTGCTCAGTGAACGCCAGACAAGATGCTAATCACTAATCAGACAAGACAGTGCGCGTTATGAAATTTAATATAAGGAAACACTGTCTTCACTTTACAGTCTCGGCCCACTCGGACACTTTGGACACTTGTAAAGACGCGATGAGCGGGCTGGGAGCACATAGCATGCTGACATATATGAGGCTGTGTTTACAAGCGTTTAGACGGCCCCAGCCCTGTTACTCGGGGTTTGGTGGTCACTTCACACGCATCAATTCGCCGCAGTGACTTTAAAATGTCCGTCCTGGCGAGAAGAGGTCGCATAGATCAGTTTGACTTTGTTGTGTTTAGGTAAGTCTACTATTGTTTTCTTTATCGTATAGGGAGGTAGTGGTCGTACAGTTTAGATGTTTGACTTTAACTACAAGGTTGGTAGTTCGATCCCCTTTATACTAAGACCTTGTCTGTACAGCATAGAGCTAAAACTGTTTTCAATTAATACTTTGCAGCTGATGTAACTGTAGGCTCTGCTCTGTCTGAGGCTTTGTTAGACATTAATCTGTGCTTTATTTGAACACACACAAAGAAGTGACTTACCTGAAAATACAACATGAGAGCTGATTTTCAATTACTCACACATACTCATATATTCATCATTTTTGTTGAAAATCAAACACATAAACATGACCAGGAACGCTCGTGTTGATCACAGGCTCCTGAAAATGTGTAAATCAGACTTCAGACTATCTTTAAACTTTCACCATGGTAACACCTAAACATTTCACCATTAGACATACATGCAGAACACCCCCAGCATGATGTCACTGCAAAGTATCACTATCAAAGATTTCCACCAAGAACCAGTGGTGTTTAAATGAGCTATGTTATGCTAAATTGACTTTTTTGTGCTTTTGTTACATCTTTGCATTTATTACCAAAATGTCCTGCTATAGGCTCTATTCACGCTTATGTCACAAACCAGGAAGACGTTGCGATGACAACTTCCATGGGCTCTGTTTGCGGCAGTAACTCTACCTAAATCTAGGAAAAATAAGAAAATGACCCAGTTTTCTTCATCTATATGTCATTGTAGCATTCTTGTTATGCTCAGCTAATCAACAATTACAACCATACCTCAGTTTTCATTATTTCCCCACTGACGTACAACTCCGAGTGCACTGAGTACATGAGATTAGAAGAAACAAGGGCACCAATTTCAAGATGATTCCAAACAGCACATACGTATGCAGTCTTCATTTTCCCGCTGATGACATTTATTTCAATGGGTTCATGACAGTTTATAGCCGAGCCAAGTGACGGTAACTACATCGGAAGTTGTCAACGCATGTTTCCAAACTTCTTCCTGGTTTGTGACGTAAGTGTGAATAGATCTTATTACCACCAACGGCAAGATGCTACTATAGTCTCACAGTTTATCCTGCTGTTTTATGCCTTAAGTTTTAGCTTGTAATGACATCCTAGTTTGGACCTGGTTTATACTCAGTGTTGGGGAGTAACAGATTACATGTACCGGAGTTACGTAATCAGAGTACAAATTTTGTGTAACTGTATTCAGTTACAGTTACTGTTTCCATGAGTGGTAATTGAATTACAGTTACTTTGTTGGAATAAATGGATTACATGGTGGTATTTTCCTGTTTTTACATTTTGGGCTAAACCAGGTCTAAACCAGGTCTAAACCAGGTCTAAACCAGGACTAAACCAGGTCTAAACCAGGTCTACTAAACCAGGTCTAAACCAGGTCTAAACCAGGTCTAAACCAGGACTAAACCAGGTCTAAACCAGGACTAAACCAGGTCTAAACCAGGTCTAAACCAGGACTAAACCAGGTCTAAACCAGGTCTAAACCAGGACTAAACCAGGTCTAAACCAGGACCAGGACTAAACCAGGACTAAACCAGGTCTAAACCAGGTCTAAACCAGGACTAAACCAGGACTAAACCAGGATCTAAACCAGGTCTAAACCAGGACTAAACCAGGTCTAAACCAGGTCTAAACCAGGTCTAAAACTAGGACTAAACCAGGACTAAAACCAGGACTAAACCAGGACAAAACCAGGACTAAACCAGGACTAAACCAGGTCTAAACCAGGTCTAAACCAGGTCTAAACCAGGTCTAAACCAGGTCTAAACCAGGTCTACACCAGGTCTAAACCAGGACCATGCTGTGTGGACCGTGTCTCCTCCTCCTCTTCTATCAATAATATTTTTAATACGGTTAAGGAAAGTCTGGGCTTTTCATTGTCTTTTTGCAGACAAAACTTCTTATGTGAAGATATCCTCATTTTTGCTTCTCTACAGAAAATCAAGTAATCCAAAGTATTCAGATTACGTTACTCACTTTAAGTAAACTATTGGACTACGTTACAAACTACATTTTGGGGTATGTAATCTGTAATCTGTAGGGAAATACATTTTAAAAGTAACCTTCCCAACACTGTTTATACTTTACTTTAGAAATTCACTAAGAAGTAGCTACATGATTCCATACAAAGGGTAAAACCATACTTCATAACATTCCCCATGAAAATAGTAAAGGTGACTAATATGACATGTGACATTAGTTAATTTTGGTTGTGTTGCAGAACATGCTTTTATTGTATTGTGTTTTTTTTTCCTATACTGTGGCTTTAAAAAGTTATAAAAGTAGAGTTAACTGGACAGTTAGTGTTAACAATCGCTACACAAAAGTCCATCATGGAGTAAAAATATTAGTTACCAAGTAAAATATGTAAATGCCTTAAGCACTAATTAGCGGTAAGCTCATGGAATATTGTACTCATTTAAATTTGAGAAAGCCTTTTCCAATCAGGCGTGTGCAGTCACTGGTGGATTTTCCGTAGTCTTCATCCATGCTAAACACCACACCGTTTATTTACAGCCTCACGATTATACACACTTCCAAAATCCTCTGTTTGGTTGTCATGGTGATTTTGTTACACATTCATCAACTCACTGTGCGGCACTAAATACGTAATAAGCATCTTACTTTTCTCTCCTGGATAATTTATGCATATAACATGCCACTCTACTATGAATATTTTCCAGCAAAGTCATAAAACTACTAAAGTTGTTTATTATGCGGCATGGAAACTAATAATTACAACATTTGTCAACTTCTCAAGGGCTCTTTAAGGAGATGGATTTGGTACTGAACACAACTTAAGCACATTTCACCTGACTGAGAAATGGAAAACTTAAAATGAGTTTGTTGCTTTGATAGTCGCTCGCGATACACAGTAAAGTTGTGTTTTGTTGTTATAATCACAAATGGACTGGTACATGCATAGTATTGTTCCTACTGATACTTTGCAGCGACATCCCACTGGAAACGTTCTGCATGTGTATCTATGGTGGAATGTTCAGCAATTATGATGGTGACACAATTAGCAAACATTGGCAAAAAAAAGTTGTAAGAAAAATCAAAACACAAGAGAAGATACATAATGGATGAAAAAAAAAAACAAAATAAAAACATATTTTCAGGAGCCTGTGATGGAAAGCATTCATGGTCCTGTTTAGATTTTCAGCAACAAAGGTGAGCGTGACTAAGGCTGCATTCAGGCTGCAGGGCTCAATGCTCAATTCAGATTTTTTTGTGAAATCAGATTTTTTGCGAGATCATTCACATTTCCAATTAAATGCGACTTGTATGTGATCTCCAGTGTGCGCTTTAAATGCCCCAAAAGTGTCCCGCATGTGCATTAAAGGACACGACGACGTCACACTGAGCGAGCGTGCTCAGTGTTTACAGAAGGAGCCTAAACATGGACATGAGCATTGAGCACCTGGCCATTTTAAAGTTCTGTCATACCGGAGCCAGAGCATGTACAGCTTATTTGTTTTAAGGAGATGGAGAAGGTTTCTGGCCATGGCGTTTTGTGGGGCAGCGGCAGCAATGTCCATAGAAACGAACATGTGGGTGCAGAGTCACAGCCAAGAATGGTGAGACTGCGATGTGCTTCACTGCTTCACTGACACAATTTTCATATGACGAGAAGAAAGTTTGTGTGCATTTGTGACGTGTAGGTCGGGTGAATGCAATGAAGTTTCATATCAAAAGATTGTTTTTAGGACCTCACATCCAAGGGGCCTGGGTTGCATTTGAAAAAATCAGAACTGTGTCATTCAGACTGTCATTAAAAGATCAGATACATGTTGCTTAGGGGGGAAAAAATTAGATTTGGGTCACTTCAGGCTGCAGTTTGAACGTAGCCTATCTGAAAAACTGATGGCTAATACTAAGTAGCTTCTGACTGTATATTATGTGAGAGGTAGTCTACTTGTTTAGCATCACAAAATGAGCTCATCTTGTTCTACCTGCTGTTCTTTATGGTCAATTGTCTTAAAACAAAGCTCAGGTTAAGGTCTAATTTGAGTAACAGAACCTCCAGTTAGCATCACACTCAAAAGGAATGTCGAATGTTTGACCCATTCTTCAATCAATGCTGTTGGGACATCTACTAAAACATTAATCTTATCGTACACCATTTCCCTGGACGCCCAATAAAACAGATGGCATTTTAGGTAAGTTTCTAGTATAATGTATTTTTAAATGCTGTACTTTTTTTTGTTTTCTGGTTAGTTCTCTTCTAGATTTGCAGGCCAATCCAAAACAACATATTTTTGACATCAACAGACCAATATATGCACCTTTATAAGAACACTATTTGCAAACCTTGCTCTACTATTCAATCTGCACATAAAAAGTAGCACCAAAATGCCACAAGTGTCTGCCCAATGAACGCCAGAGGAGATGTTAATCACTAATCAGATAAGACGGTGCGCGTTATGAACTTTAATATATGGTAACACTGTGTTCACGTGCACGGTGGTGACAGGTGCGCACGGACTCTTAATAAACCGGGACGCGATGCAATCTCTATCTTTATTAAAATGCTGAAAGACATGGATGACCACACACCCATAGCACTAGGAGAGAATATAAGGCTGCCACGACAATATATGTTTAATTATAAGACGCAGAGGCACAGGTGTAGGCCCAGAGTGTACACTTTGACTTCATGTATTTGTGGTGCACAGATCTAGTATTTTGCTGTATAAATTGGCAACATGCAGTAATTCTAACCATGCATTATTAAAGAAATGCAGGACTGTAATTTGCAGGATTACAATTAAGATTATAATCCTAAATGGTAAAGTAAATTCTACCAACTGAGCTACTGTCACCCCTATATTCACAAGATGACGCTAAACCAGTGTTTCACAATTTTTTTTTCTGAGGACCCATAGTTTAAAAGTCACAAACATTCGCGATCCAAGTCAATAGACATTATTCGTAAAAGACAAAATAAAGGTGGATTTGACAATTATTGAACATTAATGAGGATATTTTCTTGTTGACTGAGTGATCGTGTCTCTCTGAACAATTAGTATTACTCAAATTTTAAACAATGAAAAACAGTAATTGACCCAGCAATAAAAGGTACCCATAAGTCGCCTATTTGGACATTAAATGTAGCCCTGTCTTTTGCAGACCTCCATGCAGATCGTGACAAAGCGACCCCAAAAAAAGTCTCTTGCGACCCAGTCTTTGGGAAACACTGCTCTAAACCATTTTTTGACTCTTGACCAGACCTGGGCAATGTACAGTTCCCGGGCCAGATATGGATCTTTGGTTGACTCTGACTGGTCCCTTTAAGCTAATTTGCAATTAAAATGTTTTGACTTTTTTTGTAAGGCAACCTCACTTTTTAATTGCTTCGTCATAACATAAACTCTTACCAGTCTGACCAGCTTGTCAAAACAATGCAATTTACTGTATTATGTTATTTATTTATTTATTTATTGATACAGAAATACAATTAATATTATGCAGAATTGAGTTAAGCATTTTGGCCCGACCCTCCACAATATTTTCTGTTTCTCATGTGGCCCCATGGAAAAAATAATTGCCCACCCCTGCTCTTGGCCATGTTTTTATTTCCATCTCAGGCAACAGCGGCTCGATAAGTGTCGTGCTTATTCTCTAATCTGAATTTTGGCAGTTGGAAACCCTGCTCCTGACATTAGCTTTGTTGATACTGTGTTCAGATCCATTACTCCCCTGGTTGGCGGTTCCATCCCATAACGTCGATGTGTCCTTGGGCAAAGCACTTAACCTGCCTTGCCCCCATTGTCTGCATAGACAGGTGTATGTGTAATGTGTGTGTAAATGGGTGAGTGGTTCACTGATGTAAAGCGCTTTGAGTGCCTTGAAGGTATCATTTATCTCAAAAACATACCTGCAGCAGCCATTTGTGAGTCTGGGATCTAGACTGGTTTTCTATGAGTTTTCTTTATCTCTTGGTTGGGTCACCACCTCCTCAGCTGCATCTCAGGCCAAGCTTCAACAGAACCATGAGATCAGATTTTTGGAATTTCAATGATTCATGGGAAAAAACAAGATCATTAACCATATTAAGAACAAAATCTCAAACGTCTTTCACCACAGGTTACCAGTGTTAGTTCCCATAATCACTGAGTCAGCATAATCTGCGTTCTTTCTTGAAAGGGGCCATGTTTGTTTTGGTACGGGTGGGTTATGCATGTCCCTGGATAGCTAATCTTTCTGGCAATCCCGTCCACAAAGATAAAACCAGTATCCAAACTGCACGTCTTTCTTCTCGAGAAGTATGTATTCTTGGCAGGCTTTTCCTGAATAAATGTCCACTTGTGTGTTTCATATGTCCATACACTGTCACTGGTCACATATTTGAATAATTTGGGATATTATGCAACTTCGACTCTGCTCCTGCATCTGTTACCTTCATGTTGCTAATAACCACGCTGATCAGTCGCTAAAATAAACATTATAATTAGCCACTGTTATGCCGATGTCTGCTAGCAGTCCATCTTTAATAGGTGGCCTGTAAACAAGTAGCACATGGGAGTAAAATGTTGTGTAGATTTTGGCAGGAGAATGATGCAGAAGAGAGGTGCAGATGGCAGAGGCAGATGGGTTCATTTGTGTTGGGGAGCTCGGGACAGCCCCAGTGCTTCATGGGTAATGGCTATTAGTCCCATCCTGATGTCATTCTGATAGGACACCACTTGACCATGTGGGTGTGTAACAGTCCAGGACACTCGTGCAATCATACAGACTTGGGAAAAGCCAGTTGTTGCACCTGCCGGCCATGTTTGAGACCTGAACTATTCTAGCTATAAGAATAAGTACATGCACATGCACAGGAGCCTACAAATTATAGTAGAGGTCCCCAGGTTGTTGTGCAATGTCTCCTGTAGTTCTGTTTAATGAGATGTGAATGACGTTTAGATAGTTTTATATGCCTAAATACTTTGAGTTTAAGTAGTGACTCCAACAAACACACATTGCAAAGGCCCCTGCAGACAGCCCTACTTTAGATAGTTTGAGTATATTAAACATTGTACAAAGATGACTACCTGGTCATCAGCTGGTTTCTCTTTGTCTGACCTCGCAGCATTAGGATTCGTTCGCTCGATGGAAGGCGGCTACATTTTTATTTAATCCAATCGCTGCTATTTGGTCGTGACATATGTAATACGCCAAATCCCATAGGGAGAAGGGCAATAATGTTCTTCCCCTTGATAAAATTCAGCAAGCATTCTCTTTGTTCGGGCTTTAAATCCTCGATCTCAGGAATTTTTGTCAACACAGAATGAATGGCTTCATCTACATCCATCCCAACTGCTTTTACTGTTGTACTGTACCACAAACAGGGACCCAATCATGGCTTCACAGCTCATCGCTGATTGGCTGGTGCGAGGTCTACAACTTCCGGGGTTCTTGCAAACCGTCTAGTGTATTCTGATTCCTGACCTAGTCGCTGGAGAGAAATGCAATTGGGCTGAGGCACTAGGTGGCGCCAGCCTCGCTATACCTGGTGAGTACTACTGTGACCATACTGGGTTGTCAAAGCCTGACCCCGTCAAATCTCAGAAGCTAAACAGGGCTGGGCCTGGTTAGTACTTGGATGGGAGACCACTGGGAAAATCAGGTGCCACAGTGGAGCGCCAGTTGTTGTGTCCTTAGGCAAGGCCTAGTATGAAAGTAGTGTGTGCATGAGTGATGTTGGTGGTCAGAGGGACCGATGGCGCCAATTGGCATGGCAGCCGCGCTTCTGTCAGTCTGCCCCAGGGCAGCTGTGGCTACAATAGTAGCTTGCCACCACCAGGTATGAAGTGACTGAATAATGCTGAATATTGCTCTGTAAAGTGTCTTTGTGACAAATGTCTGTGAAAAGCACTATATAAATAAAAAAAACTTACTTACTATAACCGAACAGCAAAAAATGTCCAGGGATCTATGAGTGTGGTCGTTCCATATGAACTTTGTATGTTCTTACTCTTGACCAATGGACTGGTTCACAATTTGTAGAAGATTACCAAGTAGATACACAATTATTCCTAAACCTGTGCACACACCCAACATATATTGTAGTAGTGTTTAGAGTACAGTAGCACTTTTGTCAAACTTGGTGGAAAACTGGCAGACCCACACAGGCTAAATCAACTCGTATTTTCCTTTACTCGACAATCGCTCAAGAGATCTAGCAATATCCTTTTCAAAATTCCCCAATACTTAACAAACTTAGACTTCCATGTCCAAAAATCTCCTCAGTAGTCTTCCGGTAGCCCTCCAACCTGGCAACCTTAGTCAGCTTCTACCAGTGTTCACAATTTGCCCTCTGTACAACTCGCTCAACTTGATTTCCAAAAATATCAACGAAATATGCCCAAAGATCTTAACTCTACAAGTTCTCGAGTCGACTATGAGATTCATTGGCTTCATGGCGCCATTGCAAGATACAGCTATTGCCTTTGCTGAGGGTGATGTTTTGATTAGTGGTACAGCTCTGTTCCCTTTGCCTTGTTGAACTTCCTTTTTGATCTGGTTCCATCTGAATAATATTTTTTTGATCTTGTGTTGCGCAGATGTCATGATATGTCAGAGATGATTGTCTTGTGATTTTCCTGGTGTCTGCCTTGCTTTATTAAGATACTATCTGCTGCATGGACAATGTATTTTGAGTTCCTCCCATAGCCGCTCATCTTTGGTGTCTAATCGGCCCATCTTCCCTTGTTCCTGGCAAAATGTCTCCCCAAATATGAAAAACATGTGGGTCGCACCGGGTGAAGCTCAATTTTCCAGGCTTAGTTGAGTATAAAGTGCATGCTATGTGGTACAGATGGGAGCACTGCCACAATAACAGGAAACATAAGGAGGTAAGTGTACATGCCAGTGCTAGCCAAAGCAAACGTGCCTCCTCAGACTGCAGCTCAGTTCTGACGGGAAGATCACAGAAGACAGACCCCCGATCAGGTTTAAGTGAGAGATTTCAATAAGGCGGGGAGTGACGATGTAGTTTAAAGGAATGAGTAAGAACTACAGCTTTTTATTAGACTATTCTTTTTTAAACAATGCTGTGTGGTATTGCTCCATGGAGGTTTGGTTTAGTGCATTCTTTCTGAACTGATCACATGCAGGGGGCAAAGTTTTGGAATTGCAGAGTCAGAATTCAAAACAAGAGTTTCACAAGAGTCAAGATGGCAGTCACATTGGATCCATATTTTATTGCATTTCTGTTTTGAAGGTTATATGCATACAAAAACACAACAACTGACAGTTCTAATAAGATTTTATAAGTTTTTTTTTTTTTTTTTACATGCTACTGGAGGAGGAGAAAGCAGAAACAAATGCCACGTTTCCCTGGTTGGTTTACTGTGTACCAGATAAACTTTATGACTATTGAAAACAATGACCAGACTTCAATACTTTCACGGACTATACTCACTTATAAGAACTATATTATTACAATCAGATTCATTTATTCCAGTGATGCATGTGGAATGAAGGAGCTCACTCGTCAACCATCATTTGGAGCAAAATCTAAATTCTTTCACCTTAGATTAACAAAGGTTAATGCTTCATTCCTTGAGTTTACAAAAATCTGCACTGCTTTTCAGTCCCCTGTGATATTTGTCAGATTTTTTTTTTCCTCATGAGCAACCATATTTTCTTTGGATGGCCCATGCATGTTCCTGATTGGCTAATCCATCTGTCAATCACACACATCTGAACTCAAGGAGAAACACCGGTGACCAGGCTCATCATAAAGTCAGATGAAGAGAAGAAGTAGAGCGCATCACTGGGTCATAAAAAAGTCAAAAGTTGCAGTACAGGTGCTCCACGAGGGTTAAACTTGAAATCTTAACAGAATGTTGCCCTTACTGAAAAATGTAAAGGTGGGCAAGGTACTGCAGGCAAACCTGAGGCACACTGACAATGTGTATATTGTATATGTATTAATGCATAAGTGATGGACTTACCTACCTATCTCCAACATGTCATGTGTCTCTTGTTGCTGTTCTCTGGGTCTGCTCATCACCTAAACATTCTTCATGGCTGGCCAGCCTTTTTTGTTTCTTTTTCCCATAGTCATGTGATGTCGTCACGTGATTGCAATGTAATTGTATTAAATGACACCTGTGTGTCCTGTTCCACTCTCATGCCCTGACAAAGACCATCTTGTTGGTCGATACGCTTTGGCATCCCTCCATGTAATAAAGGACTTTTAATATATTCAGTCAGTGTGCCTTGGGTTTGTACCTTGCTCACCTTTACATTTTTCAGTAAATTATTCTGTTAAGATTTCATATTATGAATGTATTGGAGAATTCTGGATCCCAGGAACTATCTAAGAAAACTGATCCAAATGAACTTAAATTAAAAATAAACATTTTCAAAGTTTAGTTTAGTTTTATCTAGAGTTGCCCTGTAGAGCTTCTGCATCCCCATGTTGACGTGAATGTCCTTCTATTCCAATAATACATAGTTTGCATTGTGAAAGAGTTAGAGAGTTCTTTTAATGCATTCTTTAACATCACAAGTATCAGCAGCCTATCTTCTTTCTTCAGTGCACAAAGCCATTCATGACTTGTGAGAACAGTCCAAAGCAACAGCACAGAGCTCAGCGTCTCAAAAGGAGGGTGATTGTGCATTCAAGGCTAGAATTATCTCCCTCCCCGAACGGCGGGATTATCTGGCCACATCTGTTGGCCATTCACTCCCTGCATATGTTCTAATCACCGCTTGAAGACCAATTACCATTATGAAGCTTTGTGGACGTGTGAAAGAAAGACAGCGGTGGCGTTCACTTTTTTGGGGTTGGTTAGGGGGGCTATTTTTTGAAAGAATTGCCCCACATTCTGCCAGACATGTTGAAAGAGTTGGGAGTGACAGATCTTTGGAAGAGTCACCAGGAGCGGTCTGTGGCGATGCCCGGCTAATCCGAAACAGAGGAACATGTGGCAGGCTCAGGGAGAAGCCATGATGGTAGAAATATAGAAACAAGAGAGGGGCGGAGGTGGTTATCTCTGGAGGGCTGAGTAAAGTGAGGGAGTTAAAGGAGTTAAAAGAAGTTATGGAACTACAGTTTTGAATATAAGACAAGTTCCATTGAACCACTGTGATATTTACATTTTCTGAAGAGACTTGCTGATTTAAATATGTTATGGGGAAAAAAAAGTGTTAATTTTAGTGTCTGTACAGTGTGGTTGAGTAACATTTATACTGCAGGGTCCATCAAATACTTTTCTCCATGGAGATGTTATTCATTTGCCTGGAATGTTTCACAGCGTGGCATTAAACTTTTCTATCATCATGGAGACCAAACCAGACCAAGTTATAGGTCAGATCTGTGGAGAGGCAATCCCGCTCACAGTCAGAGAGCCTGTAATTGTATAAATGTAAGGTAGAACTGTTTAATGTCAGTTACATATCCATAGAAACAAGCAGGTGACAGACCCCCATCCAAAAAGTTACATAGTGCAACTTTAAGCAAATGGTTTACTAAAAGCTCAAGTTAAATGTTAAATCTTGGTTAAAACCATCTAATATTGTAAATTTTCGTGTTGTCAAATAACTTATCATTTATCACAGAAAAGAAACAAAATGTGCACTATCTCCGATGTGTGTCACGGGATTGAAACTGCAGCTGCATCTGGGATAAGTGTAAGCTCACATTGCAAACATATTTTCTCGTTATGTGTTTTCTACTTTTTATGCCAATTTTTTTTTTTTTTTAGACCCCAGTGCACTTCTATTGATGACTTTGTAAAAATAACTCAACATTTCATAACAGCGAATACTCCACATAACGGTTAAACTGTGATGAAATGTCACCCCACTGCTTACCTTAAAGAACTCTACTTCAACCCGAATCACATGTATTTCCCTGAGTGAACTGCAGTCCAAATACACTGTTTGGACTCCTACCTGTATTTTGTACTTCTTTATCAGGCCGACTCCTCTGCCATAGACAAGCCAGCCATTTGCTCTAATCCTTATTGACTGCTCTTCCATGACCTCAGCCCATAGGGTCCAGCAGCCAGGATTTACTGTGAGACAGCCAATCTAAACAACGTGGCCGAGCTTCTTTCCCTTCAGCTCAAATATGTGAGGAGAGATGGGTGAGGCGCAGACACTGCTAGATGTGGCGGAGGTAGAAAATGGATACAATGTCAGTCGTTATCAAGATGAATGGGACAAAGATGGAGAGGCCGAGATAAACGAACTTCAGACTGTCGAAAACTAAAGCTTTAATGCTAGTTAGCGCCAGACATAATAGGATTTAATGTATTCTGTTATAGCATTAGCTCATTGTGCATTACTTAAAGGTGATCATAACTTTTAGCACCTGACACGCTTTTCTAGAAACTAAGTATTAATGGTACATTTTTTGGCAACATTTTCGTTTTTGGAACTCACAAAATGCTTGTAATACTCCGAATCATTAAGTTTGATCTATCTGTCAAGGTGCCAGATTTGTCCTCAACACTGCAATTCAACAAAATGTAATGTGCTACATAGAAAATATATTATTGATTAGTCACTTATTACAATATGCAAACTATAGCAGTATTGAGAACTAAGGCTGGGTATCATTAAGAAGTTACTGATACGATGCATACCTCGATACAGTGCACTTTCGATTTGATACAATATATTTCAAATTGATTTGATACGATTCAGTAAAAAAATAAAAGTTGAGTCATGGATTTGATACTAAAAGTGTTTGTTAAACCACTTCTTGTGCGAAGTTCATATGAAACAACCATTTTAATTATCAAAATAGTGAAAATGTCAAATGTGTCACATAAACGAGTTTCCTTCCTCTAAACAAGCAACAAAACTGTAGAGATGTAACAAAATAATTTAGTTAAACTATACCAAAAAAAAATACTCTTGGCGATATATCGTTACAGCTGCCCACGATATCGATACTGTATCATCACATTAAATAATACGATAAATCAATAATTGGATATTTTTGCACGCTCCTATTGATGACTGTAATTGCCTTTTAGTCTTCTGTCTTAATCTGAGCTTTGTTTTAACTAAATCTAACCAGAAAGAACTGGTTTAGCTGGAACTACAACAGTCGAGGTGATTTGTGCTGTTAAAGTCCCTCTCAGATAACATTTCAGTCACAAGTTAGTCACTCTCACCTTTTTGGTGGAAAATTAAACACCTAAACAGGACCACGAGCACTTGTATTGATCACACGCTCTGGAAGAAAGTGTTGTTAAAATCCATTTTGTATTTTCGTTTTCTTGAGTTTTCAGACTGTCTTTACACTTTTTGGCAGTGTGCGTTTTATCACCATAGGTAACTGCCATATACATTCACGTTGAGCACCCCCAGCACGACGTCACTGCAAATTATCAATAGAAGTTGCTTGTTTAAACTAGTCCTTAATAACCCAGGACGTCCCTTTCCCTAGACACTTCGCCCAGCTCTTGAACGTTGCTCTAGATTCCGAAACTTCCAGATTAGATCAACGTTTTCTGCAGCTGTACAGTGTGATTCTCTGTTGCATTGTTCACATTCCAATCTTGATCTGTCTGTCTGTCTGTCTGTCTGTCTACGGCAATGAGATGACGAAATACCGTAAAGTAGGTTAATATGTAAGAAGTCAAAAACATCCTCATTCAAATAATACTTCTCTTTTAAACTCCTGCGTAACTGTTTTTGCCTCTAGACAGACTCTTGGCAGTGTGTTAGCTTTGCGGTACATGCTTCCACTTGCTGTATGCTAATCTGTGTGCATCGTGGAGCCTGAGTGGAGAAGTTGGCACGTGTAAATGTATTTGAGTGCGTCCTTGCAGGCTGTGTGTGGTTGTGTGTGCGGTTGTGTATTCGTTGTCCTAGCTGCTGGGTCAGTTTCTATCTCTTTGCTTAATTAATGGTTTGCCTGTGGCTCCACTGTGCAGGGAGCTCCAGTCTGTCTGCTCCTGCCGCTTTGGGCCACACAGAATGTACACAACAGGTGCTGCTTCACGGAGAGAAAGTGAACGTTCAAACTGTAGACTAAAAAAAAAGATTGAAGATTTATAAAGAACGTGTATTATTTATATGAAAGGTGCACGGTGTAATGTTTTGGTTGCGTGTTTCTGTAGAAATGTCATTGCTCTGCCTGGAAAATTCCACAGTATGATATTAAACAGGTCTACCTTACATTTATTCAATTATACGTGGTTTTATAATTCAATAACCCTCCACTTTTTTTGTATTGTACTGAGAAAATGGAAAAGAAGATGTGTACATAGTGTAAGCCGGCTTACATCTCCAGAAAAGTCAGATATACAAGGTTTGTGCCATACTGTGGGAGATAATATATAAAAGAAACATTTCAGTGGGAAGAAGCAGGTCAAGGCCAAACAGGCTTTATTCACGCTTATGTCACAACCGGGAAGACGTTTGGAAACATGCGATGACAGCTTCTGGTGTAGTTACCACAGCTGGGCTCACCGACCGACTGCGATAAAATCTGTTGAAGTAAATGTGATCAGCGATAAAATGAAGACCGCATACGTATGTTCTGTTTGGAATCATCTTGAATTTGGCGCCTCATTTCTTCTAATCGCATGTACCCAGTGCGCTCAGAGTTGTGCGTCAGTGGAGAAATGATGAAAACTGAGGTTTGGTTGTAATTGTTGATTAGCTGAACATAACAGAACACTACAGTTACATGCAGATGAAGAAAACTGGGCTGTTTTATAATTTTTCCTAGATTTTGTCAGACTTACTACTGTGAACAGAGTCCGTCGGAAGTTGTCATTGCATGCTTCCAAACGTCTTCCTGGTTTGTGAGGTAAGTGTGAATAAAGCCTATTTCGCTGTGACCCGCTTGTTCCTATTGAAATGCTGTTTATTTTAGCTCTTATCTCTCACAGTAGGGCAGAAACCTTGTATATCTCCTTGGAGAATGTTCCCAAAGTACAGTTTTAACTGTCTATTTCTGTGGAATCATACATATAATTTGCCATCTCCAAAAAAAAGTTACATAGTGTAAGTTTAGGCAACATGACACATACACAGTTCTTATGCATTATTGATACTTTGCAGCTGATATCATGAACATTTGCTGTCTGAGGCTTTGTTAGACTTTAATTTGTGCTTTATTTCAATACAAACCAGATCAAAAACAACTGCTTTAGTTGGAGCCGTGTCATTAGCGGATTATAAATATATACACGCCGCAATCGCAGTGCCAATTGCCAGGACCACACCAGGACTGGACCAATGTCATTAGGATAAATATATACACGTCGCAACTGCCAAGCTGATCGCCAGGACTTCACCAAGACTGGACCAGGACTGGACCAGGTCTAAATCAGGATTAAACCAGGACTAAATTAGGACTGAACCAGGATTACACCAGGTCTAAACCAGGAGCTCGGCGCCAAGCTGATCACATATGATGATGGTTTTATGTAATAAATATACTAAAGTCTCTCTCTCAGCCTGCTCTGCCATCATTCATCATATTTTTCTCCCACTTGTCGTTCATTTGATTCACCTGACCCACCGTGTGTAATCACTACCTGTCCATAAAATTCCAGAAAGTTAAAACTCGTCCTTTTCAGCAACTACTTGTGGGTACCTGACCCGATGCACCATGATCCACTCTGCACCATGGTAACTGCTGAATATTCCTCTTACAGAAATACATGTAGAACACCCCCATTCATACCGTCACTGCAAAGTATCAATACCAGCAGACAATATTCATCATACAGCACTAAAACTCTCTATATTAGTTTGCTTCAAGTTGTTACCGCTGTCATTGACTGCTTGATTACACTGTCAATGTTGAATAAATTCTCCATGCATCAAGTTAATTTGGTAGTTGACAGACCCATATTTAACTTTTTATTGTTCTGAAGCTTGAAGTATTTGACTTATTGACTTTCTATTGTTTTGTGCCCCCGAGCAAAACACTTCACTCACTCCAGTTACAGTATAGTTAGTTACAAGAAGGACATCTGGATTTCACCCCTGTCATCGCACGAGTAGTTTGTTGTGGCAACCCCTAACAAAACAATTTACCAAAGCGAAACGAAAATCATCATAATGCTTTCTGGAAACATTTCTGACCTTTTTGGACGTAAATTCCCAAACAAACTGTAGCCATCACTCAAACGTCTCCCTCCACAGAAACGCCCCGGTTGTGTCATTTATCCGACTTGTAAAAACCAGCACATTTTTGCGGATAGAGCTCACATCCGTCTCCGTGTCTTTTTTATGGGACCACATTGACCTTCTTACATTGTCCAAAAGTTCAGGTTTTATTTGTGATTCAGCCAAAACAATGACCCGTGTCCCCTCCAGCCTCTCGTCAATCTGTCCTCTGTTACTCTCCCACATCCTCTGCGCACACATGCTGGCTTTAATGGAGGGACATCCGTTTGAAATGCGCCCAAATAAAAAGAATGAGTTGGTCTTTTTTGTTTTGTAATTTTCAGATGCAAGCTTTTGGTTTCAAGGCACTTTGAAATTGGATCTTATGTCAGGAGGAAACCCTAATAATTTGTGCTATTAAGAATACAAATGTATATTGAGTGCTGGTGAAAGAAACGCTCATATGGTCAAAATCAGACTGCTAGTTTGTGTCTGCATCTAATTATAGCATATATTTTTGTGAACCTATTAGTGTTTGTAGAATATTGTGAAAGTTTCTAACAGTCATCACACTGAAAGGTGGAATTAGTAAAGTTTAAATGGTAAATAGTCAGGGTCACATTTTTATATAGCGCTTTTACACCTTCACGGCACTCAAAAGAACCACTCACCCATTCACACACATATTCATACACCAGTGAATGCAGACACTGGAGGTAAGGTGGGTTATGTGTCTTGCCCAATGACACAACGACAGCATTCAACTGTGGGAGCTGGAATCACACTTTGAACCAGCGGATAGACTCACACCAACTGAGCTACTGTTGCCCCGTCAAATGAACTAGATCCATTTTACGGTGTTGAAAATGATAGAAACAGGGGCGGATCTGGGGAGGGGCCAGCTCTAATCTGATTGGCCCCTGAAGTGCCCCTGTTCTGTCAATCAACTGACGAGAAGAACAACCAGAGAAGTCAATGATCACTGATGCAATTCCACCCCCAAACTCCTGGCGGCAGTAGACCTATTGAGTCAATAGAACTTAATGGGAGAAGAAACAGACCTGTGGAGTAGAGGTCTGCGCGGGACAGAATTTTCAGTCCCGCTCGCGCCCGCAAGTCCCGCAAAATAGGGCCGTTCGCTTTATTAAGCTCTATCGAACACGGAGAAGCGGAAATGAATTGTCTTAAATATGCGCGAGATTAGACCATATACGCAAATTTAGGCTGCTTAAAATGTTTTTATAAATGCTAAATAAAATATCCAGCACAAATTATGCATGATAGGCACACATTAAGCATTTGTATATTTTACTTACACACTCATATTTAGTTTGCAGGACTGCAGTTTAGCATCCCACCCGCCCGCTCCCGCATTGTGCCGACGCCCACAATGAGCTTTCAAAATGTGTCAAAATGTGGGTGCAGGGCTCTGTTTTTTTTACCGTCTATGCTTGAAACGCTTGAACGATACCATTCACGGAGTCGGATTCCATACTTTACTACTTCATTATGTTTTAGTTGTGTTTGAAAAAAGGTACTGGATGACTGTCCAAATGTATTTGCGCCGTATTGAATTAATCATTGGTGTGCTTGGATGGACCCTGTACTTGGCCCCTGAATTGGCCCCTGTTTCTGAAAAATCCTAGAACCGCCACTGGGTAGAAAGTGGAAACATTTGGACATTTGGACTTGAGACTAAACCAGGCATTTAGCATTACCAAAACCAAATGAATGAAATATAGAATGTTATTATATTTCTGTGTAATATATTTGTCTGACTGGACGCCCCCATATCTGTCCACCCTTTTCTTCCTGGTAACAGTAGCACCAGAGCCAAACCCAACAAATATAGTGGGCGGAGTAGTGCCTGGCTAATGGTCAGTAAGGTGCAGTCAATTACAATTTTTTTTTTTTTACATTTCATAACTATTCATTGTGGCAGTAACTCAACAAAGAATTGATGGTCAGTCTTAGTGGATCCCGTTACCATGGATTTACACCAAACAAAAAGCACGCACAAATTTAAGCAGAGCTCCGTTATTATCTGCCCACACATAATTACAGTAAAGAGAGCTTCTTCACTCCAGAGGTATACTCAAAGGGTACATTGTGGGTGAATTATACGCCAGAAGACTCGTAATGGTAACATTTTCTTCCAATGCCCAGCTAGTTTTTGGAAATAGTAGTAAAACTCGTACTTTTGCACGTGAGAACCTAGAACTGCTGAATACGTTGGCGGTTCACTGCTAACATTAGTTCACAAGATTTCTGCTTCATTGATTTTGATAGGGTTTAGTGGTTCAAACGCCTGCAAATAACAGGCATTTTAGCACAAATAAAAACAAAAATACTGCTTGCTGGCGTTATCGACAGTTATCCAAAGAAGTGACTGATTACATGGTCAAGCAGACGTTGTTGTGATGGCGTTTACGGTTACATAATTGTCAGGTGGGAATCGGCTGTTGATGCCTCATTGGACAGCAGATTTATTTCTTTTAGTAAGCTATTTTAGATCAATATTGCAGTTTACAATGTGCAAATTATAACATAGAGACTCACACGTGTCATAGGTTATAAAACAATATAACAAACTTTCAAACAATTGACATTTACTTAGCGTTTTATCATGCAAATGGGAATTGGGAATGCTTTGTTTGTTTTTTAGATACACTACCGGTCAAAACCTTTAGAACATCACACTTTTATCAGTTTTTTTACAGTTTACTGTTGACCAAAATGTATTCTAAACTTTTGATTCATGAAAGTGTCCACCTTTAGCAGATATAACAGCTGAACACACTCGTGGCTCTTTCTTTTTACAATAGAAATCAAATATTCTTCAGAAAGTTCTTCCCCAAGTCTGTTGCAGAAGTTCCCATAAATGTGTGGCACTTGTAGGTTGCTTGGCTTTCACTCTTCTGTCCAGTTCATCCCAAAACCAGCTCGATGGGGTTTAAATCTGGAGACTGTGCTGGACACTCTATGTTTTCAGGCTTCACCATCTCATTCTTTTTTCCTGAGGTAGTTTTGGCAGAGCTTGGACTTGTGTTTTTATCATTTTTTTAACCTTTGTCTGTTCAGTTCTTACCTTTGTACCATTTCAAACTATTCATTGGACTTGCACCACTTGAACTGCAATAAATAACTGGAAAAATTAGGGTGTTCTAAAACTTTTGACCAATAGTGTATATACTGTATATAAACACAATCCCTCCCTTTGGATATTATCTTTCCTGAAAACACAACTTAACATTCCAAGATTGCCACAAAATTGAGTTTAATTTCAAAAGAGCATAGTTGCATGCCATTTAAGAACCCCTCCCATGATGAACGCTGAAAAGAATGTTTAAGTGTTTTCCTGGAGCCTTACCTGCTCAGAGTGGCACCTCCCCCCTCTGTTACCGCTGCACTTTCCCAGTCTGTCATACATTAAACAGCTGCTTAATGTCATACTGTGGAACATTCTAGGCAGAGCGTTGACATACCCATAGAAACAAGCACGTGATGGACCCCCAACCAAAAAAATCTATCTTTAAAATAAGAAACAAAATCTAATGTTGCTTAAATTAAGAAAAACACTTATTCCACTGGTAGATAATTATACTTTTTAGGTTGAATCTACTCAAATAAAGTAAAATGTTCTTAATTTAAGCCATTTTAAAGGTGGATTATGTAAGGTCTAGGTCTGGTCTAGGGCCACCACCTGTTTGTCTCCTTGAAGATAGAGAGGAATTTGCCTGGAATGTTCCACAGTGTGACATTAAACTTATGTAACTCCATGGAGATGGACAGGTGGCACGATAAAGCAAGTTACAGGTCAGATCTGTGGCGAGATAGGCCCACAGGTTCGCAACATGTTTTTCAAGGTATTTTTAGCAATAAAAACCCCTGCACTGGGAAAAAAAACAAAAAAAAAAACAATATCTAGGTAAGTTTAAATGGCATTTTACTTCATTTGCATTGGTTCAACTTGACAAGTAAAATTATCTACGAATGGAATAACTATATTTTTCTTAATTTAAGCAACAGTCAATTTTATTCCTTATTTTAAGTGCAAAGAGTTGTTGTCTTTATTTTATGTATTTTCATATTTTAAGTACAAAAAGTCTTGTTTCACTGGCAGACAATTTTACTTGTCAAGTGAAATGAATCTTTCTTAATTCAAGTCATCTTAGTTTGGCTAGATTCAGTTGTTTTGCTGTGTGTGATTGATTTTAAATGACGAATAGGTGTTAATGCCGTTCTGTGGAATATCCAAGGCAAAACAAAAGCCAAAATTTAAAAAAAAGGGAAAAACTGGAGCCTTACTGACAGTGTCCCCTCCCCCCTCTGTAACCACTGCACTTCTTCAGTCTGTCAGCGCTGAGCCTGGGGCCACTGTCACTGCTCCACAGCTCAGGTCTGAGGCTCTACACTTCTATACAGGCAGGTGGTCCATGCTCTGCCCCAGGTACGGAAATCACTTAGACTCACAAAACCACCAGAAAACAAGGTTAAGGCTCTGACGAGGATAATTACCAGTTACACTCACCCAGGTTTATAGAAAGAAATAAGGCTTCAAAGACATAAAAAAAAGAAGCATGTTATGGAAAATGTCTATAGAATGTATTTGTTTTATAGGTTGTAAACTCTGTATGGATGAGTATTCATTAAAGATACAAGTTCTTTTGTTCTTGATTTCAATATAAAAGATGGAAATTAGCATCTTCGCTTTAATCTGGCATATTTACACTGTAATCACAGATGTTCATTAATATGCACTGTCCCAGCAAACACGATTTTCAAACTGGAAAAGGAGAAATCTGTGTATTTAAAGGTGCACTGTGTAACTTTTCTGGTAGAGGGTCCACCACTTGCTTGGCTCCATGGAGATGTGGTCGTTTTGCCTGGATTGTTCCGCAGTACGGTGTTACTCTTGTCCATTTTGCATTTATTCCATTATAGATGTTTTACTGATTAAAAATACCATGAAAAACAGGTACACTGAGACGCCTCTCCATAGATCTGACCTCCATCTTGGCCTGCTTTCGGTTTTGCTTATCTTGTGTTGTTGCTGTGAGTCACTGGAATAATTTGCCAACAGAGATTCTAACCTGCGCAGGTTTCCAAATATTTGCATGTCTGACAAAGAAGTGACTGATCTCTAAACAAGTTTGTACACACTGGGTATGAATGTGATTTGAATGATCAGTAGAATGTAGAATGTGTGTGTGTGCATGCTGGTGTATGTTGTTTTTAGAATAGTATTTCAACACTATAACCCTAAGTAATATCTCTTTTAATTTACCGTATTTTTCGGACTATTAGTCACACTTTTTTCATGGTTTAGGTGGTCCTGTGACTTATACTCCGCCTTTTATATTACAATTTTCACACTGATGACAGCTCTAGGTGCTCTAGGTTTGTGTGTCAGTATCTGTTACTAATGTTACTCTTGTACCACTGTCACATCACTGGCTCTACTGCGCATGTCTCCTGCAGAAAGAGCTGCTGTCCTGTCTGATGTCATGCCAGTCGATTGCACCTTTACTTCTGTACCACTGAAAATTAAAAATGTTATCAAATTTATAAAGACGACTGAGAAGACTGAACACAAATGCCCCCAAAAAGATCAAAATCATATTCTGCAGATTGCAAGTTGCAAGTAGCCAAATATGAAGCTGAAAATGATAATTGAGCAGCAGAAAGAAAGTTTGAAGTGAGCGAGAAACTTGTGAAAACCGGGAGCGTGCGCCATGTGACTTTCCTGGAAGTGACTGGATGGATCAACAAAGCCTGGACTTCAGTGACAACCAAAAACATCCTGTCGGGATTCAGAAAGGCCGCAATAATTCTTACTGGAACTGACGCTGAGTCTGACGACAGCTACACAGAAGAAGAAGAAGCGGTGCTCTGTTTACCTCTAGAGGTGGCGGAGTTGCTCAGAAGTGACACGATGGGGAGATGGAGAGTTTGGTAAACTTATTATTGAATTAAGATTACATAATTCAGATGAAATGTTGGTTCCTGATTTTGTAAAATAAATTTCCCCTCAAAAGTGTGACTTGTAGTCCGGTGTGATTCATATGTTTTTTTTTTCTTCTTCATTACGCATTTTTTGGCTGGTGTGACTTATACTCCGGACTGACTTATAGTCCGAAAAATATGGTATTGTTGATTAATATGTCTTTACACACTGAATCTGTACTTTTAGTATTTCCACCAACCTGCTTAGGGACTACAGGTGTAAATTAGCATTCATGCAATAACCTGGCACCAGCATCTCTCCTATGACTTCTGTCTTGGTTAATTTATTGTTGTGCACTGTCCCTGTACAAATAAAAACCATACCATACCATACAGGACATTTTAGACAAACAAATATCAGCTCCATAGAGTCAGCTGACCCTCCACCAGAAAAGTTACACAGTAACTTTTCTGGTGGAGGGCACCTTAAAGTCTAACTAACTTGTCTTTATAGCTCTCAAACCTGTTGACCCATGTCTAATATTCACATGCGTGGATTTTTGGGTTCGAGAACAGCTTTTTCATAAGGTAAAGTGAAGCAAAGTGAACTACCAAAGCTCAGTCAATCCTAACGCTGTTTACAGCTCTTTCTTTTGGGTTCACTGTGGATAAAATACTTTATTATTAAGTGCAGACGCTGCACAGAGGCCTGATTTTGTCACAAAGTTCTGGTTTCAAAATACACACTATGGGGCGTAAATGAACTCATCTACAAGAATAAAGTCCAGTACTCTACCTTTCAGACTGAAAATGAAACTTCTGTATTTTGTAACATTGCACCACCTTTGAAAACTTGTCTACACCTTTAAGTAACTTTTAAAGACTATTCACATTAGTAACAGTCCATTTACAAAACTATATTTCCTTAACCCTCCCCATCTTTGAAGTTCTCACAGATGGTGCGACGTGGAGCATTCTTCACACTAGGCCCTCCCATTCCGTCATGTTTGGGTTGATCTATGTTTTAAAAATGACACTTTCTTTTCAGCGCATTTCTCTTAAGCTGGGCCCGAGTGACTGACATCCTGGAGATCTGTTTTGTTTTACGTCGATGCAGACATGACACATGCTTGAAAAATGGCACATGAAAGGAAACCAACCTATATTTAGGGTAATAGGTGTTTCACTCCTGCCTCGGGGCAAAACTGCGAAATCCAAAAATCTGTGCCTTGTCCTATAAAAAAAAAAAAAACTTCACTCTGAACACTCAAAAACTAAAATCTGGCCAAGTTAAAATGACTTGAATTAAGAAGGTTTTATCATAATTTGAGAACATTTTGCTTAAAAAGTGAAATTATCTACCAATGGAACAAGACTTTTTGTAGTTAAAATACATTTAAAGGTGCACTGTGCAGCTTTCATGGTGGAGGGTCCGTCAAATGATTTTCTCCATGGAGATATTGTCTGGTATATGTTCCACAGTATGGTATTAAGCCTTTCTATCTCCATGGAGACCAAACCAGACCAAGTTACAGGTCAGGTCTGTGCAGAGTTAACCCCACTCACAGTCAGAACGTCTGTTTCTCTAGGTGTTTTTGAAAATAAATATAAAGTAGAGCAGTTTAATGTCATACTGTGGAACATTCCAGGCAGAGCAGTGACATATCCATAGAAACAAGCAGGTAACGGACACTCAACCAAAAAAGTTACAGAGTGCACCTTTAAGATAAGAAACACAACTTTTTGCACTTGCAGTAAGAAACAAACTCTAACATTACTTGAATTAAAAAACACACACTTGTTCCATTGTTGAATCTACTCAAATTAAGTAAAATGTTCTTAATTTACGTCATTTTAAAGGTGCACTATGTAACTTTTTGGCTGGAGGTCCGTCACATGCTTGTTTCTATGGATATGTCATTGTTCTGGCTGGAATATTCCACATTATGACATTAAACAGCTCTACTTTACTTAATTGCAGGTGGTTTTACAGCTCAAAATTACCTAGAAAATCAGGCATTCAGACTGTGAGCGAGGTTGCCTCTCCACAGATCTGACCTTTTGATGGACCCTTCACCAAAAAAGTTACACAGTGCACTTTTACCTTAGCTTGATATTGCGTTTTTGCAGTGTCGAACGCGCGTGCATACTTCACTCAGATGCAAACTTTGACTTCGGAGTTGTAAAAATGATTACTGTCACGGATCAGATGGAGTTATTTAATGAGAACGCGTCTGAGTCCAAGACATTAGCCTGTCATACGCAGCCTTTGATGGAAGCCTTGAATATCCCGTGACCCTTGACCCCAGAGGAGGTTGTGATGGAGCCCAGATGTGATTTTATGGAGCGCTCCCCATGTGGACTGCAAATATTGTAACACTTATTTTCCCAAACTGTATTTCTCCCGCTTTTGGTCTCTGTGCCATACGAATCCATGCTGAGTTTACCTCTCAGTTATAGCAATAGAGTGAGAATGCCAACTCTTACATCAGCCCCGCTCACTTTGAACCAATCTAGACCTATGTCGAGCTATTGTGGGGTTCGTATATTCAGACTTGACTTGAGTCCTTTGAAATTATATTATTTTCTATTTATTTATATTCGTCATGTGCTCTGATCCAAGTTTAGGGTAACTACAACAAATCTGTCACACAAGTTGGCAATGTGGGTGAAGTTTCTTGTCCAGGAACGCAGCAGTATCTGGTGAAATGCAACCAAGACTTTCCTAAAAAGTAACACACTTTCCATTTATGTTATTAGGTTCTAATAGACTTTTTCATCATGTTTGTTTGACGTTTTCCTACTTGACAGTTTCGACTGCTCACTAGTGATCTTCCTCAGAGTGTTAAGGTGATGTTGCTGTCACGTGTCAGGTCAGCTGATTTATACAGGTTTTGGTCTGTCTGACAGGTTTCGGAGACAGGACGACGGCGCCATTTGCAGTCCGACTTCCTCAGGACAGTATCCCAGGTGTGTGAGAGTAAAAAAGCCCCCTCGTCCCGGTTTATAGACCCGTGGGCACGTTTCTGTATTTCGATTGCCTCTTTAATCCAGCGACGATGTTTGTTGTCCTCTGTCCCAATGATGTTTGGTCCATCCCAGTCCATAATGTGGTTCTCTCTTTTACCGTGACCGAACACGTCACAGCAACATCACGCGATCACTGTGAGGAAAACCACTTTAAACAACCGAAACTGTCAGATATGAAAACAAACTCTTGGTCTGAAAAAAGAACCTAACCACATAAATTATCCGAAGACCAAATGAGCCTCTGTGGACTATTAGGCTTCCATGTATTCCACAATGCAATGTTTATGTAGTATTTGTGCTAGATCTTCTTTTTGTTTTACAATTTTTATACAAGTTCATTGCGCAACTTTTCTGGT
Source organism: Boleophthalmus pectinirostris (assembly GCF_026225935.1). NCBI lineage: Eukaryota > Metazoa > Chordata > Actinopteri > Gobiiformes > Gobiidae > Boleophthalmus > Boleophthalmus pectinirostris. Next base: position 26,140,599 of record NW_026571353.1, on the reverse strand, counting down.
GGAGGGTCCGTTCCCCTGCTTGTCTCCATGGAGATGTTATTGCTTTGTCTGTTCATTATGGGTGTTTCTATTGCTCAGAAATACAATAATTCTCTCTGGGAATAGCGTTGCATCTCCACAGATCTGACCTGTTATGTAGCCTGTAGGTTTAATCCCTACTGCGGAACATTCGAGACAAAGCAACAACGTCTCCATGAAGAAAAGCAGGTGATGGACCCTCCACCAGAAAGGTTTTACATCAGCTATTTGCCTTCACTATAGGGATGGGCATGATTAATCGATGAATCGATAATTGATCATTAAGAATTTCATCGATTACGTTCATTTTAATCGACAAACCGAATGTAGGTTGCTGTGCGTAGCGTGACCAAACAGGGGTCCGTACATGTGTCTCTCTGCATCAGAAGGAGCGAGCAAACACAAACAGTCGGTCAGTCTGCAATGTACCGAAGCACAAATGTGTATTTAACAATGATTTATACAAGAAATTCCACGCTTTCCGTTGCGTTCGGGACAAGTGTGAGTCCATGTGCACAGTGTACAAAGCAGGAACATATGTTTCGGTGTCCAGTGGGAAAAAGTTTTACCAGGTGAGAGTCGCGCAATGTCGATGACGAGTCCCCACCTCCCTCCCCCGTACGGTGTCCTGGTTTTGACAAACGCAAATATGGTCACACTAACCTGTATTCCACTGAATCATGTCTTTTAATCCAACAGAAATTGACCGCATCAGCGACACAAGAGCTGTAGTTTTATCTTCGCTGAGTTTATGCAAATTAGCGATGCGGTTTTAAGTTTCGTTTCTGTGAGAGTTGAGCAAAACTGAATTAAACACATTATAATCTAAAACGTATTGATGTGGCTCTAGAGTGGTTACGGTTTATATGTCGTAAAGTTGAATTTATTTATGCAGATTAGTAGTGCAGATAGTAATAATAATGATGATCATTTTAATATAAAAACGTTAATGATTAATCGATAATCGATCGTTAATTCTTCCGACGATCGATTAAGAAAATTTCATCGAATGCCCATCCCTACTTCACTACAAACCTTTCTGTAATAATACCTATTTTTATAGCCAAAGTAAGGCTGAATAATATGAGGGAAAAAAAGTCTAATTGCGATTTTTCTGAGATTAGAATTGCCATTTATGTTTTAATGATAGGATTCTGTTCAAAGTCCACATTTAAACACGTCCAGGAGAAAGGACTAAGAGACTGAAAAATGTACTGAGAAACTAATACAAGAATCACTTTTCAGAGCATGTTTGAACTGATCTAAACTACAGGGTTTGCAGTTTTTATGCAGAATAAAAGCACATTTTGATGGGGAGAATATGATGGTACTTGAAAATCTGCAGTCTTTGTGATTTGCTAAATGCACGTCTAAAGTGTCTAAACTCCACACAATACTGCCCTGCTATGAATTAATAACTGTGGCGTGGTAAAACAAGGTGGTTAGAATATCACAGTGAGGTTCTGCCCAGTGGCGTAATGGTTTTGGACACTGCACACATGTTCTCCTCGATGCTGTGGGTGCGATTCCCGGTCCCAACCATTTGCCAAATGTCTGCCTGTGTGTTTTACTTCATAACTCTCTTGTTTAATGACATTTACTGGATCTTTTGGGTTTTTTGCGCACAGTTCTCTTGCTCAAGATTTAGAAAAGAGTCCCTTGGCATTGATTTTAGGGTCGTCAAAAGCAGTGATTCTCAAATTATGGTAAGTGCTCAATTATTTTAGGTTAGTCCTTGTTTAGGACTTAGAACTTAGAACTATAGCACTGGTGGAGTCCTGTTCCAGACCTGGTTTAGCCGCATTTTAAACATGATATAGACCAATCTGTGTATCATTCGTTCATTTGTTTTCCAAATAAAACCAAAAATAAGAAAATGAAAAAAAAAAGCAACTATTTTCTTCATTATTTGTCTCCAAAACCAAAATGAAAAAATGGATAATGATTAATTTTGTTAAGTTTTCGATTTTGTGGATAACGGCCGTTTCTCGTTTACGTGACTTAAACTGCGATGCTGAAATTTTGCACCGCATACGGACTGAACCAGGTCCGGAACCAGACCGGAACCAGACCAGGACTGAGACCAGGATTTAGACCAGGATTTAGACCGGGACCAGACCGGGAATGAGACCGAGACCAGAACTGAGACCAGAACTGAGACCAGGATTGAGACCAGGACTGAGACCGGGAATAGGACCGGGACTGTGACCGGAACTGAGACCAGGACTCAGGCCGGGACCAGACCAGGACCAGACTGTGATTAAGATTGGGACTGAGACCGGAGCCAGACCAGGACTGAGACAAGAATTGAAACTGGGACCAGACCAGGACCAAAAACGGTTTAGTCCTGATTCAGTCCTGGTTTAGTCCTGGTTTGGTCCTGGTTCAGTCCGTATGTGGTGCAAAAGTCCGGCATCGCAGTTTAATTCACGAAAATGGGAAACGGCCGTTATCCATTTTCTCCATTATTCATTTAAACACAAAATTGAAAACTGAAAAACTGTTCCGTTGTTTCATTTTGATTTTGGAGACAAATGACGAAAACTGTTTTTTTATTTTTTGGTTTTATATTAAAAACTAATGAACGAATGATACACAGATTTAGACCTTGTATAGATGTGGAGATACTCAAAACCCTAATATTTTCTTAGTGGTACTTGCAAAAGTATCAAAAAACAGATACTAATACTACTAATACTAGAACTAACATAGAAAGTAGATCGCTAATTTGAACACTATCAATACTGGAAACAAAATCACATCAACACAACAGGACAAAATTGGTTAATTCCTGAAAAGTTTTAGAAATCCACAACTGCAATTATTTTGTTTTATTGTCTAAATGTGGCTCTAACTGTGTTTTAAATTATCGCTGTGGTTTTGAAATCATTGATGTGCTTGAACTCTTGTACGTAATATCAAATCTGAGTCTGACATTTTTTGCATTGTGACAACACTAATTGGTTCTGCCCACTGCTCCTGACAGGTTGCCTCAGTACTTTTGAATCATGTGTTAAATGCAGGGGAAATGCCCGTAACAGACTTTCATCCACTTTATTTTGTGCCACCTACAATTTCAATCCATCACAACTTGTTTATTATGAATAGAAAAATAAATACTTGTAGGCACTTGTAATTCACCATTTTTTCTGCTGTAATTACTAAACAGAAATGTGTGATCATGAATAATTTACTTACAGCACAACATTCTCCGAGTCCAAGTCATTAAACTACGGGCGCATTAATTCCAAGTGCGTCGCGTCAGACTGTTTATGATGCAAATGATTCGGTTTGGAAGCTGATGACTGGCACAATGGACCCTCCGGCAGTGGCTCCATTTGGGACCTCTCTGTGTCTGATAGATCTGTGCACCTCTTTGCTAAAATATCTCAACCTCTGTCAGCAAATGTCACTGCTAATTATGACAGGTGGCGTGTCCGCTAACAAGCCTGAGCGTAGGACTTTGTGCGCAGGGGTCTCGGGGACGGGCTGGGGCGGGCGATGCTGGGAGGTAATTTCTCCAATATCCTGACTTGCCTGGATTGGTAGGCCGTGTTGACAGGGAGGTATTAGTCAAACATGGCGGTTCACAGGGCGCCTTTGTGAATGGTGAAGCTTTGGACGGCAGGTGTGGACATGCTCACGAAAGGCGAAGTGACGACTCGAGAAAGTTTGATTAATGAAAAATGAGTAATATGGAAAACAGGAGTCGTCTGAGAAATATGAACTTAATTATATGGAGGATTTTCATTCGGTGTTGAGGTTTGTGTGTGTGGTTGGCTTGCTGGATTACTACTGCTAAAAGGAAAAGTGAGATGAGTACTTGGTAAGCTCAAACCTCCACCAATGTTGACAGAGCACTAATATAATACTGCAAATCTAGAATGATCTCAGTGTGTTTTCTATACAAGCCAAAACCAACCATGATCATGCAAACAAACTTGTTTTTTTTCCATGACACCTTGACACCAATGGTTACCTTTCATTTACTAACAAAATAACACGTCCCTCAGCTCAGATAACAGAGTTTAGTACTTTGCTCATCGATTCTGCAGAAATCCGCAATGTTTTTCAGTCCCGTGAGACACTTTGCACTTGCAGTCATATTTGTTTTGATACGGATGGACCATGAGTGTCCCTGATTGGCTAATCCACCTGTCAATCACACTCATCTAAACTAAGGAGATTCACCAGTGACCAGACTCAGATCTTTATAGAATATTGAAGAAATGTGTATTCTGGATCCCAGGCAATTTTAATGCCCAAACTTGATGACATGATTATGTACTTTTCTAAAATGTGCCTTTACATGCCTTGGTTGAGGTTCAGTGTCACACAAAACGTGAATGGACCTTAACATTAACTACAAAGCTTCACAAATGTTACTTTATACCTTTATTTGAGAGATTGCATTATAGACCTTTCTGTCCCTTTTTGAGGTTAGTATTTATGTTTAGTTTAGTTTATTTTTATTTGAAGGGACAATGTACAAAGACACTAAGCTTATAAAAACGTTCTGCACCAGCTAAACTGTTGTGGCCACACCAGCTTATCAAAGGTCTCGTCAGATCTCAGAAGCTAAGCAAGGCCGGGCCTGGTTAGTACTTGGATGGGAAACTGCTGGGAAAATCAGGTGCCACAGTGGAGCATCAGTGGAAAAGAAACTGTCTGCTGATGGTGCAGATTGACACCCTTGCTTCCGACAGTCTGCCCCAGGGCAACTGTGACTACAATAGTAGTTTATCACCACTGAGTGTGGAGTGAAAACATAATGCACCAAATTGTAAACAGTCTTTGAGTGTAAAAAAAAAAAAACACAATATAAATTTAATCCATTAAACAGTTACTTTTCATCTGCAGTTTATAGACAATAAATTCACTGTTGTAATTTAGCATATCTCCTTAACAACCACTGCAGTATTCTCATTTTAAAAATATATTTCCTATGTCTAATTCATTGTTGCCCATAATCTAACTTCACATCTTTGGCTAGAAACTTCTGGCACCTGTTGCTGCTCCACTTTTTGTCATGGCACTTACTTGAACATGGATTCTTTTCCAGCGGTGCTAATGATGGTAATTAAACTGTCGGCCTGTGGTGATATAGGAGCTGCCGTGTGATTAAATCTAAATAGCAGTGACATGACTTTGTTGATGTATGCGTTTAGGAAGATGTCCCGCTCCGCCGTCAGCCTGATGGATGGGGCTTGGGTGGGGGAGCTCGCCCATTGGGTGTGATCTCAGACCGCTCTGGATCCTCTCTCGGGACTGGGCCTTGAGTGATGACAGTGCGCGCAGAGGTGTGGTGGGCGTAGCTCCCAAAATGAATAAGTTACAACATGGAGACAGAAGCAGTCAATATTAATGCAGGATATTAAATACATAAAACATACGCTGGGCAGTAGAGAGGGGAAATGCTCTACTTCAGGACATTTATTAAACGATCTCTTTGGTGTGGGTATAGAACAATTTGGAATGCAGAAATAGTTTACTAAAGTTTGTTTGAATAAAAAAGTGTTGATATAGCCTCATAGCCACTTCTTAATTTTGGAAAAAATCTTACCAGTTGAGGGTTCTTTGAGTCATTCTTGGTCTTTTTGAATGGCTGATCTCAATAAAAGTGTAAAGCCCATTATCTGTTTCCTTTCTGGTTTCTATCTGACAGTTCTGGCCATCGATCTATAATTGGAACTGTATAAAACACTCCCTCTCTGTCGCTGTGCGAGATTGACTAGTGGCTGCTCCAGGAACTGCAGCTCCCAGGGCCCAGAAATAAATCTCTCATAGAGCTCAATGCATTTTTTGTGAAATCAAACTGCCCGTGTTTGGCTGACAGGGCATCCACGGCTTTCAAAAAGGTTGGATTTTATAAGGATTCTTCTCCATTTTCTCCAACATGAACTTATTAGAAATTAAAAATCGCCAAAGCACCTAAAAGTTAGTGTTGTAAGATTTAGCCAAGGCCTGTTCTGCACGGTTCTGATCCTCTATAGTCAGTGTTGGGAAGGTTACTTTTAAAATGTATTCCCCTAGAAATTACAGATTACATACCCCAAAATGTAGTTTGTAACGTAATTCATTAAATTACTTAAAGTGAGTAACGTAATCTGAATACTTTGGATTACTTGATATTGTCATGTTCTTTAAAACTACATGAATGTAGCAACCACATCCTGAAAATTCATGTTTGTTCTGGTTTAGTCCTGGTTTAGTCCTGATATTAGTCCTGGTATTAATCCTGGTTTAGACCTGGTTTTAGACCTGGTTTTAGTCCTGGTTTTAGTCCTGGTTTTAGTCCTTATTTTCATCCTGGTTTTAGTTCTGGTTTAGTCCTGGTTTTAGTCCTGGTATTTGTCCTTGTTTAGTCCTGGTTTTAGTCCTGGTTTTAGTTCCTGGTTTTAGTCCTGGTTTAGTCCTAGTTTTAGACCTGGATTTAGTCCTATTTAGTCGTGGTTTTAGTCGTGGTTTTAGTTGTGGTTTTAGTCCTGGTTTAGTCCTAGTTTAGTCCTAGTTTTAGACCTGGATTTAGTCCTATTTAGTCGTGGTTTTAGTCGTGGTTTTAGTTGTGGTTTTAGTCCTGGTTTTAGTCCTAGTTTAGTCCTAGTTTTAGACCTGGATTTAGTCCTGGTTTAGTCCTAGTTTTAGTCCTGGTTTTGTCCTGGTTTTAGTCCTGGTTTTAGTCCTGGTATTAGTCCTAGTTTTAGTCCTGGTTTAGTCCTGGTTTTAGTCCTGGTTTAGTCCTGGTTTTAGTCCTGGTTTAGTCCTGGTTTTAGACCTGGATTTAGTCCTGGTTTTAGACCTGGATTTAGTCCTGGTTTAGACCTGGATTTAGTCCTGGTTTAGACCTGGATTTAGTCCTGGTTTAGTCCTAGTAGTACTCTGATTACGTAACTCCGGTACATGTAATCTGTTACTCCCCAACACTGTCTACAGTCAAGAGGAGGAGTGGGCGATAATGACAAAGCCATGTTTTGAGTATCCTGATACCAATATTCATACAACACTCTCCAACAGAAGTGTGTTAAACATGTCTATATATGTACCAGGTTTACTCAATAATCATTCTGTAAACCTTCAAAACAACATTCATGATATTTCGATTTGGAATTGTTGGTTGATGGTCTGGAAAACGGTAAAAAAAAAAAGCTGATTTGAGTTTCATCAACACCTTTTAAAAATGATTTCCGTCTTTCTGTCACAGTAATTTTCTAAAAAGATTAACACATCCTCCTGCCTGTCATTTTCTGTGCACCTCGACGTGTACAGTGGCTCTTTTTGTACAGCACCAGCTCAAATCAAATTGCCATTCAAACTGCAGCACTTACCCTCTAAAAGGCCTTCTTGACTCACTTTCCTTTGTGCTAATCCGCTAATCCGGTTCTGACAACAGTGGCCCAGTCTGTAGTGAAAGGTAGTGTCACACAGTTGACTTAAGCCTTTTTCTGATCAAATAAACGCTTATCTGAGTGAAGAAGAATACAGTTTTTGAATGTTTTCTCAGGGCCTCGTGTCAGCTCTTGCCTTTATTCTCACTTTATGACATCATTGGCACACAACCACCAGAGTTATTCAGTTCTACAAGTGTGATTAACCATGCGTCTCTGTTAAATCAGGTTGTCAAATCATGTTTTGTGTTATCATTCCTGTGTCTGTGTAATCTGTTAGTTGTCCAGGTAGTTTCCATAACAAAAGATAGTCATCAGAAGTTACTTGGATGAGTGGTAGAACATATTTACTGCACTCATGTTTTCTTTTTTCTGTCACAACCAGCTACATTCTGCGACTGGTGTTAGACAAATAGTTATGTATGCATACTGTATTCATATTTATCATCACCTATATTTATGATAAGCATTCTCAAGACCCTGATATGCATAATCTCCAGAGGAAGATCTTATACTGACTTTCTCTTTATATCAGTTTTGCCTTAATAGATATAACTTTTTTTTTTTTTTTCCACCTGCTACCATATTGGTTATAGTTGCTAATGTAAACAAATGTAAATCCCCCCCCCCAAAAAAACAAAAAAAAACAAAAAAAAAAACACATCAAAGTAAGGCCTGTGGGCTGACTCCGACCCACCATGCCCCTTTGACCGGACCCCAGTCCTTCTGCTCCCCACCACTTGGCCCTATGAGGCAATCCTTAAAAGTTGTCATAGCCTATTTTTTATTTTTTTTTATCACGTTTTGGTAAAGAACACGTCTACATCTTCTATTTTGTTGAGTTTTTTCAATAAAAAAGTTATATTTATATGAAGTATTTATATTTATATTTAAATAACTATATTACGCCGAATTTGCCACTGAATTTTCATCATCTGACAAGCTCGCGATCAAACAGTGGCAGTCAACGCACAGAGCACTGAAGTGCAGTTAAGGACAGCAAAAGTTGTCATGGCCTATTTTTTTATTTTTTTAAATTTACTTTTTGGCAAATAATAACATGTCTGCATCTTGTATTTTGTAAAAAAAAAAAAAAAAAATGTCAGTAAAAAATGTTTATCAGTATTTAGTAGTATTTAGTATATATTTATATTTAAATAATTATAAGACTAAGTTTTTACATTTGCTGCTGAATTTGCTGCCATATTTTTTTCACTTGTCAAGCTCAAGATCAAGTGACAGTCAACGCACATGCACAGTTTTGTAGTGAAGTTAAGGACAGCAAAATGGCGAGTGTTAAGTATGAAAAGCTGACAGAGAGTGCAGAGTTTTTAAGGAACAGTGAATGACCTATAATGTTTTTGTTCAGTGTAAGGACTGTGCAGTTTGTCTGATATGCAAAGAAAGTGTGACAGTTTTTAAAGAATATAATCTGTGTCGTCACTATGAAACTCGTCACAAAGAGTTCTGCTATCTTTACGAGGGCAAATGAGAGAAGACAGGATTCGGGGGATAAAAAGCGGACAGGCTGCTCAACAACAGCATGTATTCCTTTGTCAGGCCGACCTGACCCTGGCCCCCATCACAGTCAGGAGTGAGAATGTGGCCCCCAGAGAAAAAAGTCTGGTGACCCCTGGTTTACTTTATCATTTTCAGATTATATCCTGGGGATCATTTTAATAAAACATTTCACAGTTCAGATTTTGCTAAGGCACACAATGTAAATATTAGTGTTAGCATGAACAGTGTTGGGGAGTAACAGATTACATGTACCGGCGTTACGTAATCAGAGTACAAATCAGGAGTAATTGTATTCAGTTACAGTTACTGTTTCAGTGAGTGGTAATTGGATTACAGTTACTTTGTTGAAATAAATTGATTACATGGCCGTATTTTCCTGTTTTCACATTTTGGACTATATTCCTTTTTTCTTTTCTTTTTTTTCGGTAATTCCACTCATTGCCGGACACTAAACCAGGTCTAAAACCAGGTCTAAACCAGGTCTAAAGGTCTACCAGGACTAAACCAGGTCTAAAACCAGGTCTAAACCAGGTCTAAACCAGGTCTAAACCAGGTCTACACCAGGTCTACACCAGGACTAAACCAGGTCTAAAACCAGATCTACACCAGGTCTAAACAGGTCTACACCAGGTCTAAAACCAGATCTAAACTAGGATTAAACCAGGACTAAACCAGGTCTAAAACCAGGTCTAAACCAGGTCTACACCAGGACTAAACCAGGTCTAAAACCAGATCTACACCAGGTCTAAACCAGGTCTAAACCAGTCTAAACTAGGTCTAAACCAGGACTAAACCAGGTCTAAACCAGGTCTAAAACCAGATCTAAACTAGGATTAAACCAGGACTAAACCAGGTCTAAAACCAGGTCTAAACCAGGTCTACACCAGGACTAAACCAGGTCTAAACCAGGTCTACACCAGGACTAAACCAGGTCTAAAACCAGATCTACACCAGGTCTAAACCAGGTCTACACCAGGTCTAAAACCATGTCTAAACCAGGTCTAAACCATGTGTCAAACAGGATTTAACAAGACTAAACTTCTTCTATCAGTACTATTTTTTATTTAGTTAAATAAAGTCTGGGGTTTTTATTTTCTTTTATCAGACAAATCGTCTTATGTTATGATTTCCTAGTCTTTGCTTCTCTACAGCAAACCAAGTAATCCAAAGTATTCAGATTACGTTACTCACATTAAGTAATTTAATGGATTACGTTACAAACTACATTCTGGGGTATGTAATCTGTAATCTGTAGGGGAATACACTTTAAAAGTAACCTTCCCAACACTGAGCATGAATGGGTATAGCACCAGTTTTGCAGCCATCAATGTTTACACATTTTCCTGCTAATTCCAACAGCAAGCTTGTCAAACATCTGCAAAATCTCTATTTACTTTTACTACTTTTATTACCCATAGTCACGTTTCGGATGTCTCTTAGGAACAACACACCCAACCTCTCCCTCCCATAATTTCACCAATTTTATGTAAACTTGATTTGTTCAACAGCAATGAGTCACGCACAAGCTAAAATCCTTTTTGCAAGTCAGAGTTTGTACATTTCTTTGCATCTCTTCCCCTCCAAAACTCAACAAGTGCCAGGATTAAGAGAGTTTACCCACAGCTATAACGTGCCTTTCATTCAATACAATGGACAGACCTGAGCTGCTCTATCTCAGTGCATGGATGACATATTGGAGAGGGTGGATTACCGTGGCGTCAGGAGATACAAAACATTTTCTCATTTATGCAACCAGTCAGGAATGCATGAGTGACACAATGGGGCCATAATCTCCCAATAAAACACGCTAAATGACATTATTCTGTTGACGACCGATGCTTCTAACACCTCTGAAATGCAAATCTGAAATTATGCAAAAGTAGAGCCTGTAGCGGATTTTAGTTTTGCACGTGTGACAAATACACGCTCAAATGGCAAATTGGAGCTGTGACACTGAAAAATGCAAATTAAAAAGTGAAAATTTGCACATTTCATAAAAATCTCATGAGATAGTATATCAAGCTAGACTAATCCAACATCAAAATGTACTGCACATGGCTGGGCTGCAGTTATGGTGGTAAAGTGGTGAGAGCGCATCACAACAAGAAGATGATAAGTTCGATTCTCAAACTGGTTCTTTCACAGTGGAGTTGCATGGTCTTTCTGTGTAGGTCCTGTGTCCTTTGGGTGCACCTGTTGCCATCTGCGATCTGAACTATGGCTAATTCACATTTGATCTGGTTTGGTCCTGGTTTGAGCCCAGTTTAGTCTTGATCTAGGCTTAGTTTGGTCCTGCTGTAGTTCTAATTTAGTTGTGATTTAATCTAGTCCAGGTTTAGTTCAAGGTGTAGACCCAATTTTGATGAAGTCGGTGGGTTTTTATCACATTGTGGAGAGTCAAATCTGTATACACACTAGGGATGGGCATTCGATGAAATTTTCTTAATCGATCGTCGGAAGAATTAACGATCGATTATCGATTAATCATTAACGTTTTTATATTAAAATGATCATCGTTATTATTACTATCTGCACTACTAATCTGCATAAATAAATTCAACTTTACGACATATAAAGCCGTAACGACTCTAGAGCCACATCAATCCCGTTTGACATTATAAATGTGTTTAATTCAGTTTTGCGCAACTCTCACAGAAACGAAACTTAAAACCACATCGCTAATTTGCATAAACTCAGCGAAGATAAAACTACAGCTCTTGTGTCGCTGATGCGGTCAATTTCTGTCGGATTAAAAGACATGATTCAGTGGAATACAGGTTAGTGTGACCAGATTTGCGTTTGTCAAAACCAGGACACCGTACGGGAGGAGGGAGGTGGGGACTCGTCATCGACATTGCGCGACTCTCACCTGGTAAAGCTTTTTCCCACTGGACACCGAAACATATGTTCCTGCTTTGTTCACTGTGCACATGGACTCACACTTGTCCCGAACGCAACAGAAAGCGTGGAATTTCTTGTACAAATCATCGTTAAATACACATTTGTGCTTCGGTACGTTGCAGACTGACCGACTGTTTGTGTTTGCTCGCTCCTTCTGAGTGCAGAGAGACACATGTACAGACCTCTGTTTGGTCACACTACACACAGCAACCTACATTCGGTTTGTCGATTAAAATTAACGTAATCAATGAAATTCTTAATGATCAATTATCGATTAAGCGATTAATCATGCCCATCCCTAATACACACTAGTTTCTTGAGGATCTGGCTTCCAAATGGAGAGAAACGGTTAAGGTTAAGGTACACTTTATTGTCACTATTTTAAAAAATCATCCTCTGCATTTGACTCATCCTCCAGTGTCTCTGGGGCAACCTGTCAGGAGCAGTGGGTGCCACAGTGCCTACCTCAGCTGCAGGATTTTACTCATTCTGCATGTTTTGGAATGATGGGTGAAACCAGAGTGCCTGGAGAACCCCCCCAGACACAGGAAGTAAACTCTGCACAGAAAGGCAAGGGCGACTCGGGAATTAAACCCAGAACCTTCTTGCTCTGAGGCATGAGTACTGGCCGCCAACAAAGAATCAGGTCCCCATGATGTTATAATTGGTTCAGGGTTTAGGTCAGGATTAGTATGGTTAATGTTGGGATCAGACTCCAGGAAATGAATATAAGTTCCAAGAAGTATGGAGATCCAATTTGTGTGTGTGTGTGTGTGTGTTTGTGTGTGTAAATGTGAACGCACTCTTGGTTCACCCACTGCTTGTGGTTCATTGAAAGACAAATGTAGTAAAACTTATTAGTTTCTTTTTTAAGACAACACAGTAAAGTGAATTTTTGAGATGTTTCAAATGCTGCTGCTGCGTCTTCAAAACCGTCACCGGTGTTGGTGGTGACGTGTCGTATATCAGCTGTTGTTACTTCCTGTGGCCGTGGTCAGCCTGATGGACCTGGCAGTTCGCTCAGACTGACCACACGTCCTGTCACCCGTATTCTCTGGAGGAGTGTGTCCCAGGTGTGTGAAAGGAGGAACGTGCCGTCATCACAGTTAATGTTGTCCCTGCCCCGTTTCCTGATTTCAGTGGCTTCTCTAATCCAGCGTTTGAACTTGTTGTTTTCCGATCCAGTGACCCGTGCCTCGTCTCAATCCATAATGTAGTTATTTCTTTTACAGTGGTCTTATATGGTGGATTTTAGGTTTTCCTGCTCTGCTTTGTCTTTTTGTGTTCTGGTAAGCTTCCCTGATGTTTCCTTTTCACATTCCTTTTGGTGTTCCATTTCCACAGCATTAACCAGAATGACGGAGCGTTTCTCCTTTCACATACCCGGGACTGGCACGTCACCACCAACACCGGTGAGAGATCTGAAGATGGCTTGCAGCAGCTGGCAAAACGTGTCAAGAAGGTAAATACACTTTATTGTTTTGTCTTAAAAATGAACCCAAGAAGTGCATAATGAACATCTTTGGCTTCAATTTAGTTCACTTTGTTGCCTCCAAATTCTTTTAATCTTTTGTCTGCACTTATTTGTCCCCATTTCTGCAATCAGTCTACCTCATGACCAGCTTCTATTTCATCACTGCCAGGTTTCTCTTTGCAGAAAGCGATTTTGATTTCACCCGTGTCATAAGCTGTTCTTTGCCAACTCTGATCTGGTCTTATCCTTTTATGCCGCGATTTACAACAGGGCCCCGATTAGAAAACTTCTCACAATAGCGAGTGGGAATTAGCAGGCTGAGCATACGCTAATTCCTTTGTACAGTCATCAATGATGTATGGCGGGGCTCTTCACTGGTGGCCTCACCCTTTGGGGCATTCACAAGAGAGACATGGAACAAGGTAGGCTATATATGTGCAAATACAACACATGGTGCTATTATGCCATGCTTTGAACTAGCGCTGTAGCTCCATGAATCTATATATATTCTCCTTGGATGGAAGAAGTATGAAGGGACATGAATTTCTTCCTCCGGCGTTCAAAGCTAACACCATCGCAGCCCAGAATATTAAAGGTCTTCTACATTCATAGCAATAATGAAAGAGCACAAAGAGAACTTGATAGCCGGCCCTCCCTCTCTCCTCCTTCTAAATGTATGTAGCGAGTTTGAGTATCTCCAAATTTGAGCCTCCCCCTTTGTGTAAAATGCGGGGACAATGTGGTCGTAATATCACTATCAGGAGGTGCTTCATCTTGGTTCAGTTTTATTAGGCTCATTCATAATAGTCTTGTAAGGCGGTGAAATGGAGGTGGGCCAGGGGATTTTCACAGTCACCTTTATTATAGCACACTGAGATTTGTCATTTGCTCCTCCACAGGTTTCTCTAATGAAATCTGTCCTGGATCCAACGAATAAATATTCATGCTATGTATTTTTAGTCATTAACTCTATATTGGTTTGAAGTGCACATGGCAGGATTTCATGTTTTATTAGTACTTTGCTTAGTGGGATAGGTAGTACTCTTTTAAACTGTATTCTTTGTACAGTATCTTTAAGTGTTAAGAAAAGTGCTATATAAATAAAATGCATTGTTATTATATTTTTATGATAGTACATGTGGTATTTGTTGGTGTGGAAAAGTCGAAAAATATAAGAAGCTGAGCTCTAAAAGGAATTCCTCTGACTATGTCAACAATACAAAAAAAAAAATCCATCTAAAATGCATTACAAGGGCAAGGATCACACTTTTCTTTATTTTCCACAAAATAAAGTTTGTGAAGTATTATGTAGTATCGTCAAATATGTATATATGACAAATATAGTCATCACATAATACCCACTGATAATCTGTGTATCAACTGTTCATTCATTTAAATAAAAGCAAAAATAAGAAAACAACAAAACAACTATTTTTTTCATCATTTGTCTCCAAAACCAAAATGAAAAAATGGATAACGATTTCTTTTTTCAGTTTTAGATTTTGTGTTTAAATGAATAATGGAAAAAAATGGATAACGGCCATTTCCGATTTCCGTGACTTAAACTGTAATGCTGGACTTTTGCACTGCGTACGGACTGAACCAGGACTGAACCAGGACTGAACCAGGACTAAAAGAGGACGTTTTTTAGAAGGAGTAAACCTGGACTAAAACAGGTCTAAACCAGGACTGAACCAGTACTGAGTATCGGGACGGGCTTGGATGTGCGCCATGGACTGTCAGGTGGTCAGGACTAAGACCAGGACCAGACCACGACAAGGACCTGGACCAGGACTGAGACTGGGACTAAGACTGAGACCAGATCAGGACAAGATCAGGACTGAGACTAGGACTGAGACTGGTCCTGGTTTAGTCCTGTTTTAGTCCTGGTTCAGTCCTGGGTCAGTCTGTATGCGGCGTAAAAGTCCAGCATTGCAGTTTAAGTCACAGAAACGGGAAACAGCTGTTATCCGTTTTTTCCATTCTTCATTTAAACACAAAATCAAAAACTGAAAAAAGCTAATTCTTATCTGTTTTTTTCATTTTGGTTTTGGAGACAAATAATGAAGAAAATTGTTGTTTTTTCGTTTTCTTATTTTTGGTTTCATTTTGAAAAATGAATGAACAAATGATACACAGATTATTGACACTTTACATTTATCTCTATGGTGAAATGTTCAATAGGTACCACAATGAATCAGTACACTCATTAGTAAACACAACCAAAAAAGTTTTAAGATTGTCTGAACACATTTTTCAGGAGCCTGTGATCAGCGCTCGCCTTCATGGCCCATTGTTACGTTTGCTTTAACTACCTTGTGACTGTAATGTAATTGGACAGGGACTTGTTTAACAGCACACATCATCTCATGTGATGTAATTCCAGCTAAATCAGTTGTTTCTGGTCAGAATGTGTTAAAATGAAGCTCACATTAATGTCTAATTTGAGTCAGAGCTTCAAATTAAGTGTCACATCTAGGGGTATGCAAAAATATCAACATATTGATATATCGTATCGTTTAATGTGATGATACAGTATCGATACCATGAGCTGCTGTATCGATACATTGCCAAGAGTACTTTTTGGTATATTTTACTAAATTATTTTGTTATAACGCTACAGTTTTGTTACTTGTTTTGAGGAAGGAAACTTGTTTTTGCGACACATTCGACATTTTCACTGTTTTGATGATTCAGATTTGTGTTTTTCATATTAACTTTGCACAAGAAGTGATTTAACAAAGACTTTTAGTGTCACAGCCATGATTTAGCCTTTTTTTTTTTTTTTAGTGATCTGTATCGAATCATTTTAAAATATATTGTATCGAACCGAAAGTGCACTATATCAAGATATGTATCGTATTTTGGCCTATGTATCGTATGGGCAACTTCTTTATGATACCCAACCCTAGTCACATCTATAAGGAATGTTGATGACCTTCACTGAGAAGTACCTATTATATAAATTACATTAGCCTCGGCCCTTGTAAACATCATGGTTGCTAAGTAACATTTATGTAATTGCCTCGACTTATGAAACGTTGCTGAGTTTGGAACATTGTTCATTCACCCCTCCTATTAAATCAACATCTGAGACTGTTTTGTGCACAATATAATGGCACTTTGTTCAGTCAGGGTTAACACAGCAATTCTACATATTATCACATATTTGGTTTGACAGATTATTATTTTTTTTAACCATGATGCCTTTCCTGTCAGAACCCATCACACCCACTGAAGAGCCCAGCGTATGAAGTGTCTTGCTTTGGGACACAAGGATAGCATGCACTTAAAATAGTTGTACAGCGAGGTGTCTGCGCAATAATCTCCAAGAATCACCTCAATCATCACACTGTCACTTAGTTTCACACAACTTGGATGTAAAAAAAAATGCAAGGACCATTTTATTACCTGAAACATGCGCCGAAACGAGCATTGCCATTAATCATTTTTACTCCTGCTGTAGACTTGATAGGCAAATTAAGTAAGAAAGCAATTAAGGCCCCGTTGGTGTTAACTGTCATAAAACTTCTACAAGATTGAATGACATCAATCATGTGAAACTACAAGTGTGTGTGCGTGTGTGCGTGCGTGAGTGTGTTATATTTTTTACACAACCACACATAAGTCCACATGAAAATTCTGATAAAAAAGACAAGTGATCTGAATTATAAATATTCTGATCGACATTGCAAAAAGTAAGAAACCAAAAATGTGATGTAGTGAGGTAAAATTGTACCTGTATGCTTTCATTTTTACTATGCAACATCTCTACTGGAGGGTCAGCCACCTATTTGTTTCCATGGAAATGATATTGCTTTGCCTTGATTGTTCCACAGTATGGCATTAAACTTTTTAATCTGTGGAGAGGCGACCCTGCTCAAAGTAAGAATGGATGTTTTTCAATGTATTTTTTTTGAGAAATAAAAACATGTAACTTCACAAATAAGTGGAACATTCTAGGCAAATTCAGAACATCTCCCTATAGTCAATCCACTACAAGAAAAGTTACACAATGCACCTTTAAAGGGCACATTTTACGCTATTTTCTGATCTATGTCATAATGTCGTTTCCTCATCACAAAAATACCTGCAGTTGTTGTGTTTTGTTTCATTCGGACATGTTTAACACACAAATCCTACATATCTAGGCTGAGTTCTTTTGTCAGACTGAAAACACCCCGATCCACTGTGTGATGTCATGTGGTAATACAGGAAGTGCTTCACTGTGATTTTAAACTCCATACACCTTCACTAGAATCATTTTGGATAATTTCAGTCCTGGAATTGTCTGTCTCTACTAAAATAAAAGTAAAATGTAGTGTCAAACTTGAAAACTACCACTTCATGACATCACAAGGTGGAACAATGCACTTTGAGCTTTGGAGATGTAGATGGACTAATAATGCAGGATTATTCAAACATGTGTGAATGAAACAAAACATGACTCCTGGTATGTTTTTGATGAAGTAATGACATTCTAACACGACTTAAAGCTCATAGTTGTCAATTTTGCTTAAATAGGACCTTTTAAAAGTAAAAGCAGATCTGGGTAAAGGTCACATCAACATTACTAGTATTGTGACACTGTTGTAGTTCTGGGCGTCTTCATTAGTTTCCGCAGTGACATTAGAGTACAGCTTGGGTCAGACACTACACAGCTGCTTTCACACCAGAGCTGCCTGATAAGATCCACAACAGGAATGTTCTTATTAATTCTTATCGGCTCACACGGGACATCCCAAAACCCCGAGCAGAACAAGGAGGCACGGACACTTCTATTTATTTGACAAGAGAAACAGCTTTCGGAATATTTACTTAGTGATATAAGATAAGCTTCAAACTCTTTCGGGGGGATGTGTAACTGAACTAGGATACAAAAATATGCAGCATTTCCACTCCCAAGATACACGTTCTTTTTCTATTATACAAAGGTGGGACCTGCAAGTCGTGACTTGGACTCGAATCAGACTTGAGTCACTATTTTTAGGACTTGAGACTTGGTATAATAAAATGGACTTAGACTTGGGACTCAACTTGGACTTGATGTTCATTGACTTGGGACTTGACTCGGACTTGAGGCCTGTGACTTGAGAAGACTTGATGCTTCTCTTAAAAAATAGTTTTTTTTGATACATGTGGTGCTTAATTTTACAGGAACAAACTGGAACATGTTCCTCCCACTTCTGTTTGTGACTTTGGATTAAATGAAGTACTGTGATGTGGTATTACAGTAATATATAGTACAATACAATAATATACAGAACAATGCAGTAAAACAGAGGGAACTAAATAGAACATGACCTTTCCATTTCAGACACATGACAAAATAACTGTTATTTAGCACTTTTAAATCTAAATCCAAAATCTTTCTATTCTGACCACAATAATTCACACAAAAATTTTGACAAGACATTTAAAAAGGAAAATTTTACATTTCTACAACTCTTATAAATATTGACATATAAATATAAAATAACTTTTTAAGTACAATTTAGTTTAATATTCATGTAAATTACAAAAATCTAAGCTATATAAAGAAATAACTTAAAGCTCATAGCAGATGACTTGGACTTGACTTGGACTTATGGACCAGTGACTCAACTTCGACTTCGACTTTCCTGTATTTGACTTGGGATTTGACTCAGACTTGAGGTCAACCTCTTGAGACTTACTTGAGACTTGCAAAACAATGACTTGGTCCCACCTCTGACGGTCAGAATAGAAAGAATTCTGATTTAAAAGTGCTAAATAACAGTTATTTTGTCATGTGTCTGAAATGGAAAGATCATATTCTATTTAGTCCCGTCTGTTTTACTGTATTGTACTGTATATTACTGTAGTACATTTGAGGATACAATCTCACAGTGTTCCATGTTCCAGTTTCTTCCTGTAAAATTAAGCACCACATGTATCAAAAAAACATATCTTTCAGGAGAAGACTCAGGTCTTCATAAGTCACAGGCCTAAAGTCCGAATTAAGTCCCGATCACTGAGCGTCAGGTCCAAGTTGAGTCCCAAGTCTTAGTCCATTTTATCAAGTCTCAAGTCCTAAAAATAGTGACTCAATATGTATATAAATACAAATATGATGCCATTGCTTTTCTCTCTTTGACTAATATAACAAACAAAATCTTCAGCGACTTCACTCAAATACTCACTACAGAGTAGGTTTAGAATACCTTATTTATTTCAGATATTTTTCTATAGCTCCTATATGTGATTTCAGGGGCATTGCCTTTACACTGGCAGACAATTTTGCAAACTCTTTGTTGTGTACTTTGAAAGCATTCTCGAGGCTTTGTGGTGAAGTCTTGCCTCACAATGACATATCTTTGATTCCTACAGACTGTGTAGGGTCTTTTGTGTGGGGTTTGTGTGTCCTCACTGCGTCGGGTGCTTGGTTTTCATTAATGTAAAGGCACTTAATTTAATTTCTGAACTACGGAAAATGTCAAGTGTGGTGTTGCAATGAGTCTTACAAGTGAGAGGCAAATAATTGTTGCAAATTGTTGTGCTTTATGTGGTCTGCACATTTTTCACAGATTCATGTGTTAAACTTGTGAAACGCTTAAAAAAATATTTAGTATACAGCGAGCTTTAACTGTAAAAAATAACTGGGTGATATTATCTTGACACTTTAAATACCATTTTACTGTATGAGCACCATGAGGAAACAAGTGTATATTCAGTGTTGGGGAGTAACAGATTACATGTACTGGAGTTACGTAATCAGAGTACAAATTATGAGTAACTGTATTCAGTTTCAATGAGTGGTAATTAGATTACAGTTACTTGGTTGAAATAAATGGATTACATGGCGGTATTTTCCTGTTTTCATATTTTGGGCTACTCCCTTTTTTTTTTTTTTTTTTTTGGTAATTCCACTCATTGCCGGACAACCAGGTCTAAACCAGGTCTTAACTAGGTCTAAACCAGGACTAAACCAGAACTAAACTAGGACTAAAGCAGGACTAAAGCAGGACTAAAGCAGAACTAAAACCATGTCTAAACCAGGACTAAACTAGGACTAAACCAAGGCTAAAACTAGGTCTAAAACCAGGACTAAAAGCAGGTCGAAACCAGGACTAAAACCAGGTCTAAACCAGAATTAAAACCAGGTCTAAACCAGGTCTAAAGCAGGATTTAACAGGACTAAATCATGTCTCCTTTTCTTCTATCAACAATATTTTTAATACGGTTAAGTAAAGTCTGGGCTTTTCATTGTTTTTTAGCAGACAAAACATCTTATGTTACGATATCCTCACCTTTGCTACTCAACAGCAAATCAAGTAATCCAAAGTATTCAGATTACGTTACTCACTTTAAGTAATTTAATGGATTACTTTACAAACTACATTTTGGGGTATGTAATCTGTAATCTGTAGGGGAATACATTTTAAAAGTAACCTTCCCAACACTGTGTATATTGTATTATCATTTTAGACTATTGTTTCTCTGCCATGGTTCAATATCAGTGTAAGAGAATGGATTAAGTGCATGGGATAACAGCAGTTCAGTTCATCCAGAAGCCTGTACTTCACTCATGGTGCAATGTTGGGTCCAGGCCTTTTGAAACACAATAGAATAGGTACTCAACCATGGACCTAGAGAACTTAAGATGTGTGGAAAGCTCCCAAAGCAACTGCAAAAGAAAATTCAATTCTATCAACTGAACAAACTTTTAGTGAGAGTATGTTCTGTGCTGCTATGTTTTTTTCTATGTTGCTGCTGCTGAACTTTGTGAATTTCCTTCAGTTTCAATAAAGTCTATCTATTTACCGTAATTTCTGGACTATTGAGCGCATCTGAATATAAGCCGCATCCACAAAATTTTAACTAAACTTAAAAATTGTGTATATATATGCCACACGTGAATATAAGCCACAGGTGTCCACATCTTCAAGAAAGTTTTCAAGTTCGGGCCGTCTGCTTTTATCGTCTCTGAAAACTTTTGTCATCTTTTTACACTGAGTCAGTTTGTCATGCTGTCCTGTCTTGTCTTCATGTCAGTGTCTTGTAGGATTTCAGTAGATTTCAGGCTCTCCCGGGGGCTAGGATAGTTGTATCGATCGGGTATGAGTGGATGTCCGGCTACTGAAGTTTGAGACGTTTCTTCTTGTCATTTACACATACGGGTAAGACGTATCCCCCTCACTAATGTTAATTTAGCATCATAACTTATTTTATCATACAGCGATAAACTGTTTGAGTGAGCTGACAATAACGTAATAATAACGTTGCTACTTCATGTTAACCCTAGATTCATGAGTGAACCGCACAGACAGCGGCGTTTTCTGCATTCAGGCTGCGCGAGCATCCACTGTGTTGCCAAACCATAGACCGTATATATGAATGGACAATGTACCAAACAAATAATCTGTCCATATATTCACCACATTGTTGTATAAGACGCAGGGTTCAAAGTGTGAGAAAAAATTGGATCTTGTAGTCTGGAAATTGCGGTAATCTACCTGTCTAAAAAATCTACCAGAAACTTTAGTTTCTCATGTTGGGTCCTTGTCGTAACAGATTTGACAGATTGATCAAAATTCAGAAGAGTGTTAAAGTTCCACTGTGTAAGGCCGGGCGTACACTGTGCGATTTTTGACCCTTTTTGAGCCGATTTTTCGCTCGTGCGACTGTTTTGGGGATCGGGCCGAGTTTTGGCTTCATCGTGTGTCGTGCTTCGTGTAGTTTACATGGGGTAAAGAAAACCGATTAATGGCTCACGACCAGCTCCCGATCGACATTCGTAGGTCGTAAGAAAATCAAACTTGTTTGAAATCCAGTCGCCTCTCGTGAGGATTTCGCTCTGTTGAAGTTGTTCCATGAGCCGATTTGCCGGAATCTGGCAGACTGCGCATGCGCGGACACAGAAGTGGCTCAGCATTGTGTCTCCGCACATCTGTGGTTTTCTAATTCCGTGGTTTTCTTCTTCGTGGTTTTCTACTTCCGGAACAACAACTTTGACAACTCCGGTCGTTATGTGAACGTACAGTGTGAGCAGGCAAGTCGCATCCGAGCATCGATTCGTTCAGTGTGAGAACATGATTCGTGAGCTGTGAACTTTTAAACCCTGTGATTTGGTCGTACAGTTTAAGCTGGGGCTGAGTGACACGACCGAAAATATCGCACAGTGTACGCCCGGCATAAGTTTCCTGGTGGAGGGTCTGCCATCTGCTTGTCTTCATCAAGATGTTCCACAGTATGGCATTAAACTTGTACATCTCCATAAAGACAAATACAGTATGTGACACCACCAGGCCAAGTTATAGGTCAGATCTGTGGAGAGGGATTTTACTCAGTGTTTTTTAAAGTATCTCTGAGAAATAAGAACAACTGTAATTGACTCAATGCAAGAGATAGATTACTTTAAAGGTGCACTACGTAACTTTTTGTTTGAGGGTCTCACCTGCTTGTTGCTATGGATATGTCACCGCTCTGCCTGGAATGTTCCACAGTATGACATTAAACAGTTCTTATATTTACTCAGTTACAGGTGGTTTTATAGCTCAAACATGCCTGGAAAAACAAGCATGAATGTGAGTGGGGTTGCCTCTCCTCTCTCTCAGAACTCACCAGTAACGGTTTGGTTTGGTTTCCATGGAGATAGTTACTGTGAAACATTCCAGACAAAGCAATAACATCTCCATGGAGAAAAGCATTTGACAGATCCTTCACCAGAAGACGTTAGACTCTAAAACATTCTGGACAAAGCTATAACATCCTCCTGAGAAATATAAGTGGTGGACCCTCCTCGCGAAAAGTTACACAATGCGCCTTTAAGTCTGAACCTTACGAAGATTTTCTCGGCTCCTTCCTCTCTCCTCCTGATGCACCTGAAACAGTTAATTGTCCGACATTCTTTGTGGATTTCCCTGTCTCTATACACACAGACAGGCCTTGGCCACTGTACGTCCCTGGCTCGGCTCTGTACAAAAGAAAGACCTTGGCTGCTCCGATACTGAAAAGCAGCCTCTCTGAATGGGGAGCCCTTGTCCTAGGCTTCTGTCTGCCTTGGCCCCTCCCCTCTCCCTCCACCTGGTGCACATAATTGAGATTCAGGGCGGGCCGCGGCCAGATACATCCGATTAGTCCCCTTCATCGATTTGTGCCAGCTCGTCATGACTTACTCAACCCAAGGTGTCTCCTCCTATGACACGCTGTCTGGACGTGATTTAGTTTGCCAACGCTCTAAGTGCATTGAGTGTGACAATAAAATCTTTAATCTAATATGCATCCTAAAGAGGGAGGAATAAAAAGATGAAGGGTGGAGGAGGAGGACGGGGGGAGGTAATGTTCCCCATAATGTGAGTGTAATGAGAAAGCTTTGTGACAGACAGGACGCTCACCTGTGGAGCACGCCGCCGTTGGGATACAGTACGACGATGGAATAGTTAAATAGGCCAGTATGAAGATTTCTTTGTGGAGAGTGAATATGAAATTACGTGTATAAAGGGTGGAAAGTAAATATGAAATGTAAAACCAGGGTTATCGTCATGACACATTTTGGATTTTGTATGAGAAGCTGTATGGTCGGTTTAAGGTGTTTTATTGAAGAACATTTACTTTAAAAACACGGAGGAGCTTCATGGATCAGGAGTTGTATGGAGAGGGACGAGAGTGCAGTATTACTAAAACATCCATCCATTTTCTTCCGCTTATCAGGGGCCGGAGGGACTAACAGACTTCCTTCACCTCGGACACTTCCTCCAGCTCCTCCGGGACCCCAAGGTGTTCCCAGGCCAGCCAAGAGACATAGTCCCTCCTGCGTATCCTGGGTCTTCCCCGAGGCTTCCTTCCAGTGGGACAGCGCGAGGGAGGCGCCCAGGAGGCTTCCAGAACAGATCTCCAAGCCACCTCAATTAGCTCCTCTCAACGTGGAGGCTCTACTCCAAGCCCCTCCCGTGTGGCCTTGCTCCTCACCCTATCTCTAAGGGAGAGCTCGGCCAAATGAGGAACTTCATTTCGGCCACTTGTATGCGCAGATCTTGTCCTTTTTGGTCATTACCCAAAGCTCATGACCAGTACATCTTTGAGTAAACTAATTTTAAATTAAGTATCATGCATATACCTTTTTGAGTTAACAGTACACGCTTGTTTGCTGTGTACCTGGCTCACACCAAATTAATATGTGTGTCTCTCTAAATTGAGGTTTACACATTTATAAATCTGAGATGACTCTGGCTGAAAGTGATCAGAAAACACAGAATGTCAGAACGATTATTTGAACTGAAGCGTCACAACAGCAGAACAAACTGAACAATCAAACCTGCTGTATGTCGCATCCAGTTGAGATAAAAGCATAAACATCTTCCCTGGCCACAAATGCACAAAGTATTTACCTTCTGCACGTTTTCACAAACTAAATAGTCTGTGTTGACGCTAAAATAAGCTGAAGTACGTCTTGTCAGCATTGCCGTGTTTATTTTAGTTTGCTTGGACACCACCTGTCAGGCCCAATCACACCAGCGAGGGCTCGTGAACTCAAATATCGTGAGAATCGTGCCGTGCGAGGTTGGTGTAAACTAATAATAATAAGAGATGCACTTTTGATTATTTCTAGATGTACATTGAGGTGTTTTAAGATGATATGCAGGTTCATTATGGTGTATTTGACGAAACCATGGTCAGATGTCATTAACTATTAAATGTCAAATGTGCAAATTGCAGTCTGCTCTTTTGCCAATCAAAGGGAGACATTCAGGTTACCATGACGGTCTCGGGGTTACAAATGAAAATCCACACCCCCAGGTCACCGCTCACTGAGTATGATTGATAACCCCCATGTAGGAACGATAATAGTAATTGGAATTGTGCATAGTATGCCTTCAAGCACCTTTGGATGACTTTCTATAAAACATCATAACACAAATATGCATAGTCCCGTTCAATTCCATTTTCAAAAATATCTCTGGACATGCGTAAATTCTAGGATGGAAAAATATGGTATGTTTTTACTATCAACTGACAGTACATATTGACTTTTCCATCTCACGCTTCAGTAGCCTTACCTCTTTGTATTGCGGGGAAATCATAATTATCCGCTGAAATGGCTACGAAATGTTGTCATGCGTTGCCCGCGGTTACGCAGTCTCATCCCCGATCTGCGCTGGGATACACGGAGGTCAGGAGGTCGCCGTGGTCTCCCTAGCGTTTTCCGTCTTCATGATTGACAAATGTCCTATCAACTGGGCTGAAGTGTAGTATTTATGTATGTGTGCGCTGCATATAAATGAGATACTAAAAGGGCAAAAGAGAGATGAATATGTGGAGTAATGCACTGTAAAAATCTGCACTAGGCTTTATAGAAATTTGTTTTGTGGCCAGAGTGGTTTTACAGATGTTAGGAGAGCAATTTTATAGCGTCCGTGTTTATGGTTTATGTGGTTGAAAGCGTGACATTATAAGTGTAAAGAGCCACCTTATCATTATATTAATTTAATGGGAAAGAGCAGTTTTCTTGAAGAATATGGCAACAGCAATCATCTGTCATTTGAATCCACTTTTCTCCAGCAACCAGGTCGTTGGTAAAGTTCCTACGTCTGACATGTAAAATATGAATCATCTCAAGGACCGGCCTCCTGCTGGTGCCCAGAGTCAGGACTAAACCAGGACTAAACCAGGGCTAAAGCAAGGCTAAACCAAGACTAAACTGAGACTAAACCAGAACTAAACCAAGAACTACACCAAGCACTAAACAAAGCCTAAACCAAGACAAAACTAAGACTAAATTAAGACAAAACCAGCAAAACCAGGACTAATCAAGAACTAAACCAGGACTAAACCCAGACTAAACCAGGGCTAGACCAGGGTTAAACAAGGACTAATCCAAGACTAAACCAGAACTAAACCAAGACTAAGCCAGATCTAAACCAGGACTAAACCAGAACTAAACTAGGATTAAACCAAAACTAAACCAGAATTAAACCAAGAACTAAACTTTGACTAAACCAGGACTAAACCAGGACTAAACTATGACTAAACCAAGAATAAACCAGGACTAAACTATGACTAAACCAAGAATAAACCAGGACTAAACCAGGACTAAACTAGGATTAAACCAAAACTAAACCAGAATTAAACCAAGAACTAAACTTTGACTAAACCAGGACTAAACCAAGTCTAAACCAGGACTAAACTATGACTAAACCAAAACTAAACTAGGACTAAACCAAAACTAAACCAGAATTAAACCAAGAACTAAACTAAAACTAAACCAGAACTAAACTAAGACTAAATTAAAATGAAACTAGGACTAAACCAAGAACTAAACCAGAACAAAACCAGGAAAAAAAACAGGACAAAACCAGGACTAAACCAGGTAGTGATAGTTTAATGTCTTTCCTATTCAAATAAGATAATATATAGTAATAATGATAATAATATACAAATAAACTCACCTTGCCTTGACTAAAGACCGGCGTTAGTGGTTCAATCCCGGCAACCACCATGCCATACTGTTTTTGTTTCCTTGGGCAAGACTCTGTACCCACCTTGGATGTGAAGACAGGTTCAGACTGCTCATGATTAAATTGTTACTTGGGGACAGAACAGATAGAAGATGGATGCCTTTTCCAACTAATTCCATGTTTACCACGCTTCCCCTTAGGCTAAAAGCTAATGACGTTGACACTGGTTTGGTGCAATAGCAGAATTAGGTGATCTCTCCTGCCTCAAAATCCCCAAACGCACACACGACTTCTTACTAATAGCACTTACGATTGCTAAAAAGACAAAAATCTCCATAAATCGGTGGCTCAGTCTGTTTACGGATCACCTCATTACAAGAAAACATGGGAAACCTTTTTGTGTTACATAAAAAACTGACCCCCAAACGCACCCATTCCAGCAATTTTATGTTCCTGTTTTCTGGTATAAAAATAGTGTTAAAAATGAATAGATATAATAAAGGCAAAAAGACATTATTTTGGCGATTATGAGGGGAGTTTAAAATGAACAGAATGAGTCTAGTGAGGATAAATAGACTTTAAAAACAGAGAAGCACTTACTGTGAGATTGCAACAAACAAGTAGCTAATGTAGAATCACTCAAACATACAGAACATGACTGAAAGAAAACATAACTCCAAATGTGTTTAGATTGTAGATTGTATATATAGGAAGTGAGCATGGGGGAGCTTCTGGCTCCATCGACTCTGGTGTGACTTTGCTTTGAAAAATGGTCGCTTCCCTCCTGTATCTGCTGCAGTGAGCCTCGTCATTTTGGTCTTAAAATGTTCATATTAGCCCACTCTCTACACTCTCTAATTTTGTAATTAAATAAATCCCAATTACCGTATTATCCAGGCTATTGGGCAACTCGGAATCTACTCGGGTCTCCCAGCACGACTTCAGTAAACTACAAAGCGGCACCACCCGCAGCGCACGCAAACACGCATCAATGAAGCAGAAGGCGCCCGCAGCCACACTCATCACTCCACGCAGACGAGGAATGGAACGGACGAACGAACCGACGAAAAAGCGAGTGCAATGTGCCACTTCTAGACACAACTGAGTCACTGCGAACACGCCGACAATCCAGCAACAAAGCCTAGAGTCACCGTGAATGCGCCAAACAAAGACCGACGGAGCCATCAAACTGTTGTGTTTCGTTTAAAGTCCGGTGCGGTTTATTTGTGAAAAAAGTTCGAAAATAGACCATTTAATTACAGTGCACCTTATAATCCAGAGTGCCTAATAGCCCGGAAAATACGGTATTAATATGGAACTGGCTCCAAATTTGCCTATATAACAACTGTATATAACTGCAAGCCTCGGTGAGCTTCATTTGACTGGACCCGAATTCTATGGGCGACGTCACACTCCCTTAGTTCACTTCTTTATACAGTCTATGGTTTAGCTCAGGAAGAAACAATATTTTTTGATAGTTAAATTTTAGAGTATGTTTTTGTTTCACTATGAATATTGAAACAAAAAGTCTAAAATTCAAGCATAAAAATAAGCAGGTCTGTTGGTGAGGGCAGTCTGTGTCTGGCTGTGTAGTGTTCACACATTAATGTTGTTGTTGATAGTAATTGTCTGGAAGCAGAGTCTGGTCACTTACAGCTAATCTGATGCATCAAACAATGTCTCCTGATGGGACCTCATGCGGCTGTTCTAATGGGCTGGTAACTTGATACAGCCCCATCCATCTCTTGTTAGTGTCTTTGAATAAATGTGAATATTAATCATATCCTTATATAACTTCAGAGATAATATATTCAGCTGTAGTTTAAGGGTTAAGGTACACTTTATTTAGCCTCATTCATCAGCCGGTGTCACTTCATGGAAACCGTCTGATCTCGCAGCGTTAGAATCCGTTCACTCGACAGTAGGCGGGTACTTTTTTCATTTAACCAATCGCTGCTGTTTGGTCGTGACGTATGTAATGCACCGCCAACTGGGCTAACTGGTATATTAAGCTTTTCCCAAATCCCTTAAGAAGAAGGGCAATAACGTCTTTCCCCTTGATAAAATTCACCAAACATTCTCTTTGTTCCGGCTTTAAATCCTCGATCTCAGGAATCGTTGACAACACAGAATGTATGGCTCTTCTCTGCCCGAACTCGCACTTCCGGGGTTTTTGCGAACTACCTAGTATATTCTGATTCCTGACATCGTCGCTGGAGAAAAATTAAATTGAGTGGAGTCACTAGGTGGCTCCAGGCTGGCTACACGTTTTTATCCCCATAGGAAAATTCGCCATCTGCATTTGACCCGTCCATCAATGCTGTTTGAGTAACTTGTAAGACCACCGTGTTCCACCTTGGGATCTGTAACCACATTTTGAGATGGTGGGTGACAGTGGTTAGAGCAGTGGTCCCCCAACCTGAAGTTAGGAGGATCGATTCCCGCTCGGACTAAATTCTGTCATTGTGTCCTTAGGCAAAATGGCACAGATTGACACCCTTTTTTTCAGTCTGAAGTGTAAGGCATTATTATTAGTAGTAGTAGTATTATTAGTCTTGGTCAGGACTTCCTCATGTTCTGGGTTGTTGGATTTTAACCTGCAACCTTCTTGCTGTGAGTCGCCATACATACTTCACGATGCTCATTTTGTTCTTTTCAGGGCTCAAATTGCTTTTAACAGGCTGCTATTAACTGCTTTGTCAGCCACGGTAGTATTTAACTGCACATTTAAAGCAAAATTGATAACTTATGAAAGCTGCTATAGTATGTATGATTAATGTCAGCGTACGTTTTTTATTTTTATTCGTACACATGAAAGAGATGGAGTTGTGCACATTCCTGTACGCCATAACATTTCAGCTTATCTAATAACGAACACAACATCGTCTCTGTTCAAAAGTGTCACTTAATACATTTCTATTGTGTGTTTGGTCCTTTATTTATCAGAATGTTGCACATGGTTCTTTATTAGTCCCAGACAGTTTGGTTGTTGTCAGGCGTCAGACACGGAGCAGATGAGCACACTGGGAGAGGAGCTTCAGAGGAGTCCAGGTGGAGAGGCGCTGGGAGTCGTCCAGTGGTGTGGGTGGAGGTGATCCTTCATGTCAGATACTGCTGCGATCTACGGCCAAAACAGGGAAAATCACATTATCTGTGGATCTGCAAGTCAAACATTTGAATTCTATTAGGAGTTCTTCCCCCACAGCATTGAGCAAGAGGCTTCTAGTTTCGATTGAAGTAGGGAATCTAACTTTTTAAAGACACTGTGTAACTTTTCTGGTTTTCTTTTTTCCACCCGCTCTATGGAAATGATACAGCTTTACCACACAATCCTTCCTGACACATTTCTATTTATGTTTCGTCATCCAGAAAACAACACAAGCACTATGTAACCTTTTTCGTAATGTGTTTGCCACCTTGTTTTCGTGGAGGTCGTGATTCTCCACCAGAAAAGTTTGATTTTTAAGTGCATTTTTAATATATAAATCACAAACAGAATCACCCGACGTAAATGCGTTTTCCAACATTTCTCCTTGAACAGTTGGAATTACCCATTACGAGAAATACAAACACAATTCTATCTTATCTTCTTTTGTTTTTGGCAACATAAACAAACCGTGCATTAATGCCCGATTTGACCGAACGCCATTTTAAAACATCCACATGATTCACACCAGACTTTGTAACAGCGCGACTGAAGCTTGATAGCTGATGCCGTATGCTGGCATTGTTTTCCTTTCCTCTGCTAATCAATCAAGCAGAAAAAGAAGCCATCTTTGTGGAAATAGAGTTCAAGCCATCTTACGGAGAGAGCCCACCGGAATATTGTAGGGGGACGCGATGCAGAAAATGGGCACGTATGAGAAGTAATCAAGGTGCTGCAAGATGCTGGCGGTGGGATAAGAGGAGGGGTGTGTGTGTGTGTGAAAGGGGAGATGGGGGAGAGGGAAAAAGTGGGGGTGGGGGGGGACTGAAATGGAAGCAGCTGGGGGTCCAGAGGAGACAGTCAAATGTTCTTGTTATCACCAGAGACAAGCTCAGCGGGAGAGGAATGCACCGGCGACCCTTGGACTGACCTCAAAGTGCATCTGTGAAGCTGCGAGTGTGTCTATTAGTGTAATTGTATGTGTACACTGTAGCTATTTATGTACTAGTATACGCTTAACTATATTCATACCTCCGACCAGTTTTAAAGGCCCTACATTGTGCAAAATTGTCTCCTGTGAGTTTACGCCGTGTTAAAATGTTGTTAAATTTTCAAAAACATACCTGGAGTTTTGTTTTGCGATGCCATGAAATTTTACTTTTACCTTCCGTTCAGTTTAGATTGGATATTCGGGGCTGAAAACATCCAAATGATTCTAGTGAAGGTGTGTAGAGTTTAAAAACACGGTGGAGCCCTTTCTTGTATTACCACATGACGTCACAAGGTGGAACAGTGTTTTTTGTTCAAGAGAAGAACTCAGCCTTAATATTCAGGGTTTGTGCGTTGTATGTTTTTAATCAGAAAACATTATAACAGCGATCAGAAAATTTGTAATATAGGCCCTTTAAATCAAATTGTTCTCGCTTTTTGTGATTAAATGTTTCAAGATTTTAGTTTTAAATTTTAATTAAAGATGGTATATCGGTTTTAAACAGTAGTCAATTTGTAAATTTCACTATAACTTAAGATACATTTGGTGTGTATTGTAGATTTTAAAAGCATAATCGGAATCGGCAAATATCATTTATCAACCACAACAGCAAAGAAATATTAAATATCGGTATTGGCTCAAAAAAAATAAAAAATAAAAAATCACACCATCCTTATTATTAATCATCATTTTTTTTACACAAGTAAATTAAAAGTAACCCCCAAAAATAATTTTTAAAAAGTAAATAAATAATACAAATTAAAAAACATATATATATATATATATATATATATATATATATATATATATATATGTATTTATTAGTTTAATTCATTTGTGAATGTGTTTATTGGTTAATAATTAAATTATCTTTTTTTTAGATTTGTCTGGACTGAAGATTATGAGGGTTGACGTTACACATGTGTGTTTTTAAGAAGAAAAAAAACAACAACTTGCAATCTTATAGGCTACATCATTTAAGAGAATATGTACTCCATGATTTAGTCCTGGTTTAGGTTTAAGCCTGGTTTGGTCCCTGTTTAATCCTTGTTTAGTCTTGGTTTAGTCCTTGTTTAGTACTGGTTTAGTCTTGGTTTAGTCCTGGTTTGGTCCTGGTTTAGTCCTGCTTTGGTCCTGGTTTGGTCCCGGTTTAGTCCTGGTTTAGTCCTGGTTTGGTCCCCGTATAGTCCTGGTTTAGTCCTTGTTTTGTCCTTGTTTAGTCTTGTTTTAGTCCTTGTTTAGTCCTTGTTTAGACCTGGTTTAGTCCTGGTTTGGTCCTGGTTTAGTCCTGATTTAGTCCTGGTTTATTCATTGCTTAGTCCAAGCTGAGTTGGACGACATGCCTTCTTATCACTCAGGTCTTTCGTGTTAGCACTCTGAATTTGCTTGAGAAACCGTGAAGAGGACTGCACGGTGTTTATGTGCGGAAAGATAAGAGCCTACAGTTTACACGGCAGCGGTGGAGAGGTCAAGAGGATTATCTTAAAATATTAGGGACATTTTGACCCCGCTCCCCCCGGCCAGCTCCTGTCTCGTCTCCACAGGGCTTCCGTATCTGCGAGAGGAGCGAGAGGCACCTGTTGCTAAGTTGCGCGGCGGGAACTTTATGAGAAAATGGAAGGGTCAGAGCAGGGCCAATGTCACGAGAAAAACACAGAGGGAGACACAGACAAAGCTCGCAACTGGATTTGGGAGATTTATGGTAGTTCTGGTTCTGGGTGAATGTGATAAATGCTGGAAGAGTAAACAAAAATGTACGATGGAAATTAGGCCTGGGAATCACATTGTCCCTTATGATTCGATACGATACGATATTATCATGGCACGGTGATATATGTGACAATCGATTTATAGATAATATTTTTGTTAAACCACTACTTGTGCAAAGCTAATAGGACTATAATAATATAACTGAATATCTCAAGTGTATTGCATAAACAAGTTTTCGTTCCACTAAATAAGCAACTAGAGCAGTGACAAAAACAATTTCTAAACGATGCCAAAATGCTCTTGGCGATTTATCAATACAGCAGCATGCGATAACGATGCTGTATCACTAAATTTAGTATCACGATATATTGATATTTTGATAATTTGTGTGCAAAATTATCGAAATATCAAAATATCAGTTGAAAATCCCATCATGAGTGTAACAATTTGTTCTCTACACAACCTAAATATAACAGTAAAGAAATTAGAAAATTTGAAAGAAATCACAGATTAAGAATTGTTCCAAATAATGTGTGCATGTATTTAAAAACAAAAAAAACAAAAAAGAATTTCAGAACACAAAATGCGTGTGGTGTCTGACCATGAATTATAGGTTAATTATCTTCACAGTGCAACTAAACAAGAAGTTTATTATAAAACACACATTTAAATCAAACAAATGAAATTATTAAAAATATATAATTCAGATTTTAACATAAATAAAGTAGACTATATGCGTTTGTTGCATTCTAATGGTTTTAAGGAATTATTTTGTCCAGTGCCACAGTTTTCCTCATTGGTGTGAATTCATATTTCCACCAGAGCTGAACTGAGAGCTGCTGGGCGCTGATGCCAATGACGCACGGTCCGTTTGCTCTTGGACTTCAGCGCGCGCGTTTGTTGGTGCGTGTGTGTGCGCGCGTGCGTGTGTGTGTGTGCGTGTGTGTCGCTTGACCACAGAGGGGCGTCAGGGCACTGGAGCGGCATGTGACGCAGAGTCCACACATCAAATAGTGGGGGTACACTTCCACAATATTGCAATTTACTGTTGGGGAGCGTTGGGTAAAATTATTATTATTATTTTGTATTTTTATGAGCAATAGTTGTTTTGCAGAATGGTGAGGCAGTAGTTCTTTGTCGTTACAGTAGCCTGCCCTGATGGGATTGGCTTCTAATTTTAGGGGTTTGGCGTAAACAAACATCACAACACACACAAAACATAATTATTGACTATTTCCCCCACGTCCAGGCAGTTCAAACAGTTAAATTCTGAAATATCATTCTAAGTGCGTTGCTGGTGGATACTGTTATTTCAAAGCACCCAAATAACTAGTAGGCTATAATCTTACGTTTCAAACTGATACAAAGTCCGTAAAAGCGGAGAATGTGATGCAGATGAAGTCCACATAAAGAGTAATTCAAGTCCGCTGCGCTGTGCTCCGCTGCGTCCTTTCTCTGGAACCCAATCTGACCACGGCTCTTATCGGAGGCATCAGACAGCCACAGCGGTGTGTGACAGCGGTGTGTGACCGGGCTGCGCGCTCTCCTGCTCCTCTCCTCTGCTCGGCCTGTCCGCCTCTATCTCGCTCTAATTGAATTAGTGTGTTTTGGAAGGGGGAGGGGCACGACTTTGTTCCAGCGACGCCCATTCAAACCGCTCTGAGCCAATGGGACGGTGCCCCGCTCTCCGTCACCAAACCCACTCTCTCCGCTCCGGCTTCTGCGTCTGGCTCGGCACAACGCACTGCTCCACGCACCGCACGCACAGAGGACTGAGCTTTTTTCTTTGCTACGTGTCGCGTAATGGCTTATATATGAGCGAGGACAACACGAGACGGACATAAACATCACCTTGGATCAGCCACAGTCCGTGCACGCGGATACGGACCCCTCCCCGCGCGTGACACCAGCTGCAGGAGCACAGGAGCAGGACTAACAGTGGACAGAGCAGGACCGCAGCGGGAGTGTATGGCTTTAAAAAGTTACTGCGAGGACATGGACATCTGACGTGCGCCGCGTTTGTTTCTGTTTGTGCGAGACTGTGTTCATCTGTGGACTTAGGTACGAGTGGAGCTCCGTGCGCGAGGACTGCACGCGCTCACTATAGCTGGAGCTCTGTGTGTTCGCGACAGTCTGCTTTGACAACGCACGCACGCGGACGCCGTGAACAAGTGTCACCGAGTCCCGTGTGTCACTCCTCCGCTTTGTCTCGCGCTGCGGGCGGCTGTGTGACTGCCCACAGCGCGTGCCCATGTGAACGAGAGTCGTCACCTGTCCCGTAAAAGAGCCGTCCCAGACCCGAGGATAGTGATGCTGGCAGTGGAGGTAGAGATGGTGCTGTTCGCCTGTCTGCTGCTCTGGATGTGTGTTTTCAGCCAGGAGCCCAGCTCCAAAGTGGTCGCCGACCGCTACGCAGTCTTCTGGAACCGGACAAATGCCAGGTAAGTGCCCTGTAGCGAGCAGCCCTGCTCAGTGCTCCTCGGATTTGCTGCGCTGAGCCCGGCTTGGTTCAGAAGGTTGGTCGCTGTGGTGCTCCGCTGTGGGGCGTATAGTGCCTGTGGCCGTGAGTGAAGGCCACGGTGCTGCTCAGGTTTAGGGTGACTGTCGTACTTTTGGCTGAACGTAGCTTCCCGAGGATTTACACCCGCGCGCAGCAGAGCCGAGACTAGCTCTTTGTGAGGAGCGGGCATCACTGTTGGTGTCAGGGACAGAGAGTCTGAGCAGAGGCTGGACTGTGGAGGACTGGAGACATTTCTATGTGCCGTGTCTCGTATCGCACCGTGACCCACTGGAGCCGCTACAGCCGGATCCGACTCAGTGATCAGAGAGCAGTGTTGAGCCCGCGGCTCACTGCTGTCTGCCCCCGGTCTGTGCGCGCTGCGTATGGGACTGTTGTTGTGGGACAGGAGCGCGGGCTCTATCACAGTCTTACAAATGTTCATTTTTCACACTTTGACCAGAATCACATGGAGAAAATACGTTACAACTTCATGTTACTTTACTTTACGCACACGCATGAGCTGTGCGCATCGACTCCAGTACGTTGTGGACAAATACGTGCTTTGCGTAATGGAGATAATCTAAAACAACATACAATGGTGGCTGCTACTTTATATTTGGACATAACCTTATTTATTTAATGTAGTAAATAAAATATAATTGTTGTAGTATAAAACGTAACTCCTTTTCTCCAATGACCATAATTTCGTCCTGTTTACGAACGTACCAGTCCTACTACACTGTACTGACTGTAGTGCACAAGAGAGAGAAAAAAAATCATTAAATTCACATCTATTTCCATCCTCGTGGAGAACAAAAAATAGTTGCATTTGCTCAATTACACCTAAATTAGAAAACTATGTGAACGAGAGCCATGAAAGTTCATTTGAGTGAATCAAACTGTGAACAGCAAACACTCCTCTGTAGACAGCTGACGTGCGCGCACAGAGCGTGAATCTACACTTGGCAAAACTTATTTCAAATCTCATCCACCTTTTCAAATAGTTTCCAGTAATTTTCTTTCTTCCCTTAAATTATAGCACATTTAATGCAAAATCAGGATTCATTTCACGTCAAATTATTTCAGCAGTTTAAATACTTGACTTTCATTTTCTGTTGTTTGAAAATGAAAGGGGCAGAAGTTTTAAAAAAGTTTTTGTCCCAAACACAGATCTGTTTAAAACAAAATATTCTTCTTACTGTAGCGTGAAAAAGGGCAAGCGTCTTCCTCCACCTTCTTGTCCCACTTTTTCCATTCAACCTCTTTTCTTTAGAGTAAATCCTACTTCAAATTGTCCTCAGAGTCATTACTAACACCAATAGAATTAACTGAACAACTATTTATACGCAGCCTGCAGTATTTTGGCAAACAAGATTTATTATGGGGCAATTAGTGGTTGGGGGCAGAGACGCGGGGCAGACTGACTGCTTCTACCCCTGCTCCTCAAGCGGGACCAGGCAAAGCGCTGTAGGCAGATTCTTTGGGCCGATAGAGTCCAAGCACCATGACCGAAACAGGCACGCTCTCTGGGGGTAGTTTTTAAGAGGGAAGTTTGTAGATTTAGAGATTTTTTTCCCCCCAAAGTTGTGATAACTTTCTTGTGTCTGTAAACAAAGTAGAAATACTCTCAAAACTTTTAGAAAATCAGTAAAAGCCACATTTTCAGTAACGTGTTTAGTTCAAATTTCGCAAGTTTTGAAAAGAGTCCGAGATAACTTAAGATAACTTCCTTTTTGAGAGAGATGTCTTTTTAGGGATGAAAATTATGCTAAATATGAAAGAAAAAGTCATTTCAATATACTTCAAATTTGAATTGTTTTGAAAGTTTTGAAATCCGACTTCTTTCTTTAGCTCTTTGCAAAAGTTGAGATGACTTCTTTTTGCCAGGAAATAGAAAGAGAAGGGAGAATATTTATATATTTTTGGCCTACTATTTATCAAAAAATTAAAAGAAAAGTAATTTACAATGCCAGCTTTTCATGAACACCGTGTCTCTATATTAAAGATTTCGTTGTTTTTGAAGTTTTGAAATCAGTCTTCACCAGCTCTTTTGTAAAAGTTGAGATAACGTCTGCCAGGAAACAAAGGGGGTATATTCATCTTCTGGGACTCAAATTATGAAAAAATATTTAAGAAAAAGTAATTCTCTGCCAACTTTTCAATAGCACCACGTCCCTAAATTAAAAATGCCAATGGTTTTTAAAGTTTTGAGGTCAGACTTCTCCAGCCTTGTTGCAAAAGATGAGATAACCTACGTTTACCAGGAAACAACCAAAGAGATATTTATTTAATTAAGGAAACTCTTAAAAACACGTCATTTACAACGCCAAGTCTTTTGAAATATTACCGAAAGTTTGTTACAGAAGTTTCCAGACGCTTGACATTTTGAACGCAACAAAATCCAACAAAGTCCACAGTAAATCCACACCGTTCGTTTTAGCACCTTGTGAAAAAAGTCATTTGTAGCTGTCCGCTCGCAACTTGTGAATCTGCGGCTGGCTCCACACAATAGCCCGTAGCCAGCTCATCCATCATGGTAAAGATGACGCTTTTGCACGCGTTTTGTCACGAAATTCACTCGGGTTTTTAATTTATGGTGCCCCAGTTGG
Source organism: Boleophthalmus pectinirostris (assembly GCF_026225935.1). Classification (NCBI taxonomy): domain Eukaryota; kingdom Metazoa; phylum Chordata; class Actinopteri; order Gobiiformes; family Gobiidae; genus Boleophthalmus; species Boleophthalmus pectinirostris. The sequence goes on along the minus strand of NW_026571353.1, from coordinate 26,102,930 downwards.
GTGTGTTAAAGTCTGGGTATGTAATGTGTGCGGCTGAGTTTGGGAATGGGAGAAGGAGAAAGGCTGGAAGTTGGAGCTACTTGGGAATTTAGTTTGTATTTGCAAGAATGAGACAGCTGATGCATTTTTTGATGATTTTTCTGATAAGGATAGAGTTTCAGTGCTTTGTGTCTTCATGTTTCTGGAAATTGCTTTCTTTTCTTGGAATATTTTCATGAGCAAAAACTTTAAACTTCTGCTTGAACTTGACTAAGATAAAATAAACACGTTATGCTTTATTCTTGTAATTGTTTTGTACGTGTATTAGTGGCTTTTTTGTGATAATTTTCTTAGTTTTTTTGCTTTGTCTTCATGTTTCTGATTGTAAATTACTTGCTTCTCTTAAAAGTATTCACGATCAAAACTTAAAACTTTTGCTTGAACTTGACTGAGATAAAATAAGTACGTTATGCTTGATTTTTGTAATTGACAACAGTTTTGAGAAAATATGCGAAAATGTATTTTTTATTTTATTCTAAACAAATAAAAAATTATGAAGCTGATTGTGTCTCACTGTCAAATTACGCAGAATTTTTAGACATATTTTTCCAGATTATCAAGATATGTAGCGTGAAATGAAAATTAAAATAGGAGTAACTGTATATAAACTGTATTTTCAAATTATAGCTGTAGATGTGCTGATTCAAATAAGCGATGCAAATGTGAATTCAGATGGCTCACGATGAGAAACTCTTTTGTGTTCCAACACTGACGATGATTGAAAATGCTGTTTGGATCAACCGGTTTTTACAGTGCGTGGAGTGACTGGGCCCTGTGCTCAGTAGCTTGGGGGATTTCCTATAGTGTATTTACATAGTGTGAATATATCCTCGTTTCTCCCCTCCAACTCACTAAAAACTCCATGAAATCTAAAATTTTCATCAACACGTGCACTTTTGGGCTTCCTGCTGCTTTGTTACACTGCAAAAACTCAAAATCTAGCAAAGTTAAGTTTACTGGAATTAGTGACTTGAATAAATTTCATGTGAAAAGTAAAATGATCTCAACTTTTTTGTACTTAAAAGATAAAAATGCAAAGTTGTTTCACGTTAAGTTGCATTGCGTAACTTTTCCGGTAGAGAGTTTGCCAAATTCTTTTCTCTGTGGAGATTTTATTGCTTGGAATGTTTCGCAATATGGCGCTGAAACCTTTCTATCTCCATGGAGACCAAACCAGACCAAGTCACAGGTCAGATCTGTGGATATGCGACCCCGCTCACAGTAAGAATGCCTGTTTACTGCAAGAAAAACAAAAATCTAGTCAAGTTCAGATGACTTGAATTAAGAAAATTCCATCATGATTTGAGTAAATTTCATTTGACAAGCACAATTATCTTGCTACACTTAAAATAAGAAAACAACAACTCTTGGCACTTAAAATACGAAACAAAATCGAATGTTGCTTGAATTAAGAAAAACACACTTATTCCATTTGTAGATAATTTGACTTGTCAAGTTGAATCGACTCAAATGAAGCAAAATGTTCTTAATGTAAGTCAGTTTAACTTACCTTGATATTGTTTTTTTCCCAGTGTTTTTCTTGGTGTTTTTGAGCTTTAAAACCAGCTGCGATTTAATAAACGTAAGGTAGAGCTGTTTAAAGTCATACTGTGGAACATTCCAGGCAGAGCAATGACGTATCCATAGAAACAAGCAGGTGACGGACCCCTAACCAAAAATTTGCACCTTCAAGTTAAGAAAAACAGCCCTTATTCCATTGGGAGATTATTTTACTTAAGCTGAATCTACTCAAATAAAGTAAAACGCTCCTAATTTAAGCCATTTGAACTTACTTAGACATATTTTTTTTGCAGTGCACTCGTACTCTCAAGCTCCGGTTTAGAGGGTCATTTGTGAGAGCGTGCGTTAAATGTGCGCACTTCAAATGCACAGCTCGCCGTGGCTCTGTGGCTCCACCATCTTAGCTTTTATTCTAATGAGCGGACGGACAGATGGGCTCTTTAATGATGTCCTCTCTGTGAAGTCCACCACACATAGACCTTTTAGAAGAATCATCTCTTCCCACGGAGCTTCCTTACCGCACAATACTGTAATCAGGAATGTACAGTAGTTATGTGTATGCATGTATAACTTATTTTTGTTAGAATCACAATTTTGTATTCCGATGTTTTGTTTTGTTTTTTCAGACGAAGAACGCTCATGTTATTTTGTACGCTGTCATATTAAAAATCTATGCAAATTTTAAACATAACTTTGTGTACATAGTCAAATTCAACCAGTATTTTCTTCGGTTATTGCATTAGGTATTCAGAACTTGTTCACTGGTCTAAATGTCATTTTTGTAGACTGCCAAAAACAGGGTATCCCCGGGTTTGACTACCCCAAACTTAAGACTTTTTAAAGATCTTTTTAAGACCGCTTAAATGAAAATTATGCGGGCGAAAAACATCGTGTCTAATTCAAATAATGACCAAACAACTGCAGTACTATATCTAGAATCTATCGTCGCGTCTTCACTTTTTATTCCGCGTTTAGACGGGCGTTTTCGGGAGGAAATCTGCGTGCATACGGTGACGCAAAAGTGTGTGGAATTGGATTGAGGCGTCTCGGCGGTGATGTATGTGGCGTAAACGTTTACGTGAGCAGATCTGACCAGAGTTTTGCGTCTTGGGCAGAGTAGACGGAACTGATTGTTTACTCACTGCCGCTGGTGCCAGAAAACTAAGCGTTGTTTGCGAATATTCCAAATTAGTCGTTCATTCATTTTACGTTATTTCACGTTGTTTTTTTGCACTGCAGCCAGGTTGAGTAAACAAAAAATAGGCTAATGAAATTTAAGTCCTTCGTGAAAAAAATCAAACTTGGCCAACATAATTTAAGACCTTTTAAGGCCTTAATTTGAGAACATGAAATTTAGGACCTTTTTAAGACTTTTAACACCTCGCGACTACCTTGAAAAAAAATAAAAATACAGGAAGATTGCGAAACTTTAAGCAAATGTATGTATACTTATGTACTTTTTGAAATCACGGAGCATTGAAATATGACTCTGACGACTATGAATAGTTCTTAAGCCTTGGTTGTTAGCGCTCGCACCATTTAATCAAGAAGAATTTATTGTTGTGGTTTGTAATCAGGGACAAAGCGGCGTTTTTATGCTCTGTGGATCTGGAAGTTTAAATACAGTCAAAGTTCTCGTAGTTCTTCGGATCACTAAAATAAGTTTGGGTCAGCCCCATTATCTCATGTATCATTTTCAGATGACCGTTACCCTTTGTCCCAAACTTTATTAGTGTTTTATCGACCTCTTGCCCTGTTGTACTTTGAGAATGGAGCGGAAATACAACAAAGTGAACAAAAACAAGACCACAACTTTATCTTTCTTTTACGTGACATTTACTTTATTAAAACAGAGACTTTGTATGTTTTTCAGCGCGCTGTTGTCCGTTAATAATGTTTGTTATCTTGGCTAATGGTCTGTAAACTTTCTGAGTTTGTTGACCCCAGAGGTGTTGAGTGGAAGTCTCTTTGTTTGTTTTTTTGAGCTGATTTTGAAGTTTGGACAGACTCAAGAGTCTCCTGTTCTGGTCAGTGGTCGAAGAAGTTTTGAGAAGATTTTGATACTCAAGTAAAAGTACAGATACTGGAGCAAAAAAATAGTAAAGTTAAAGTATCAGAAGAAAAATCTATTTAAGTAAAAGTGTTAAAGTACCTGTTTAAAAATGTACTTAAAGAGTAAAAGTATTTGGAGCTGATTTTGAGCTCTAAAAACCTTCACTCAGCCTTTTTAGCAGGTCTCAAATACTTTTACTTTTCAGTCTTGTTCAAAATATAGTGGAGTAGAAAGTACAAATACCTGCTCTGGAATGTAGTGAAGTAAAAGTAAAAAGTATTAATTTTAATCTACTACTACTAAGTAAAGTACAGATACCTAAAATGTATACTTACACTGCAAAAACTAAAATCTATAAAGTTCTAAAAGTTAAGAAGACTTGAATTAAGAAAGTTTTATCATGTTCTGAGTAAATTTTACTTATTATTTAAAATGATCTATAAATGGAAGAAGACTTTTTATACTTAGAATATGAAAATATATCTTCCTATGCTTAAGACAAGAAAAACAAGAAATCTTTAAACTTAAAATAAGAAATCTAATGTTGGTTAAATTAAGAAAAATGAGAAAAACTTATTCCATTGGTAGATCATTTTAGTTGTCAAGTTGAATCTACTCAAAAAACGTTCTTTTTTTAAGTCATTTTAACTTACAGAGATTTTGTTTTTGCAGTTTTACTTTGTTACGTTCCAGCACAGCTCCAGGTTCTGTCTGGGATCCGTGTGAGTCAGGGGAAAATAAAAGAGCCTGGAATAAAAGGAGGTGTCCGTGTGCGGTAAAGGAGCAGTTCTTTTATTAGCGCTGTGCTGATTTGTAAATGCACTTTGGTCTAAATGAGACGAGGTGATGTTGATGTTGAGATAGAGCAGCGCTGTTCCGCTTGTGTGTTTGGAGCAGCTGTTCCTGCTTGGAGCCTGTGACCGTGAGAGGGGCGGACGGACGCGCGCACACACAGCCCACGACCAGGCTCTGCTGCTGGGCTTGTGTCCGGACTGCTCCAGGGCGACTCTCTCCACTCGGGGCAGGAGAGAAAGACGCACTGTACAGCAACTCAGGCGCCGCTCCTGTAGTTAGTTTGTCACGATTTAGTCTGTCTTAAATCAAATCTCATACTTTTTTTTGTGTAGTTTTGTTCATTTTTGGCGCTTTACACTGCAAAAAAGTAACATCTAAGTAAGTTCAAATGACTCAAATTAAGAAGATTGAACTTGATTTGACTAGAAAATTATCTCCCAATGGAATGTTTTTTGTTTTTTTTTTCTTAATCCAAACAACATAAGATTTTACTTTCTTATTTTAACAACAAAGAGCTGTTGTTTTTCTTATCTTCAGTGTAACTAGGTTTAATTTTTTAATCTATTATCTATCAACTACAAAACAACTAAAACATTTTACTTGTCACGTGAAATGTACTCAGATGAACATAACATTCTTAATTCAAGTCATTTTAACTTTTTTTATTTATTTATTTTTTAAGTTTTTGTCGCGTGTGGATGATTTGTGTAATTTGAATTCTAAACTTTTGTTTTAGTTGTCCTATATATAGGTTTTTGAGACCGTTGCTATAGCGACGAACAATTTCAACTAATTTATATATTTACTGGAAGCTAAAAACTCGTAAATACCTTGAGCTTGCCGTGTAATTTGTTGTGAAACTTAAAATAATTCACTTTTTTCAAACTCTGATTCATATATTAGACCAATTTAAAAAGTAATAATTGCAAAACTGTGCATCAGTCATTAATTTGGCTTTTTTTCTCGATAAAATATTAATTCTGTAACATTTTGACTACATTTGTACTTTTTACATATGCATATGTTTCACTTTATAGACTGTGGATATTACATTTTCTCTTGTAGTTGCTGTTCTTGGCCTTTTGTTTTGTAGTTAAATGAAACCATGGGAGCTGTTTATTTGCAGTCAGGTGTTTTTCAGTGGTCCTGCGCAGGGTTAATAGCACTAATGAGACTAAGTGCTTTGAAAGTCAGTTATTCACCACGGAGCCTGTTTAGCTGTTACTTTACAAACACGACTGGACAGTACCGGACAATGGAGGCTTCACTGGGGTGACAGCGCGCAACTTTGACGTGCAAGTTTTTCACTGCCAGAATTTGAAATCCGGCCAAGTTAAAAAAAAAAAAAAAACTTGGATTAAGAGAGTTGTGTCATGATTTGAGTACATTTCACTTGACAAGTAAAATGAAATGATCTACCGAAGGAATAAGAGTTTTTGTACTTAAAAAGTGCTGAGGAAGAAGTACTCAGTTGTGTTATTTCAGAAAAAGTACAGATAACAGAGCAAAAAATACTAACATAAAAGTAAAAGTATCACATGAAAATATCTGCACACGTATCTGTTTAAAAATGTGCTTAAGGAGTAAAAAGTAAAAGTATTTAGCACTAATAAAGCTGCAAATGTAGAGATTTTGATACACATTTGTACTGAATTTTTCAACAAAATAATAATGGAATTGATCATTTTTTACCTCTTTTGTTTATATTTGTATATTTTTGTTTTTTCAAACTTACAAACTTGATCAAAATAAACTCATCAGCCTTTTCTGCAGGTCTCAAACAATCATAAAAAATACTTTTACTTTTCAATCCTGTTCCAAAATGTAGTGGAGTAGAAAGTTAAGATACCTGCTTTCAAACACAGTGTAGTAAAATTAAGAAAATATCTACTTTAAATGTACTTAAGTAAAGTACAGATACCTAAAATGTATGTACTTTGTTATGTTCCAGAAACAAAATCTAATGTTGCTTGAATTAAGAAAAGCACAAGTTGTCAAGTTGAATCTACTCAAATAAAGTTCTTAGTTTAAGTCATTGTAACTTATCTATGTTGCTTTTTGCAGTGTAGTTTTCAGAATCACAATGAACGCGCTATCTTTGTTATCTGATTTCTGCTTAGTCCAGACACCGCTCTCTCCGGAACCTTCCCTATAGCTTTACAAGGAAACAATAAAGTATTAACTACCTTATGCAATGTCTACACGGCCCATATAGTCTGTACTCTTTCACAACAGCAGCTCTTCTTCTCTGCTATAAATAAAAGACATGTTTGTTGCTTCGGACGCTAATTTTTCTCCTCAGCCTTGGTCTCAGTGTCTCAGTTTCATCCGATATCTGGAATTATGGGTAGTTTCTGTTCTTTCTCTCCAAATGTTTCTTTATTTTGCCTTGAGTTACATTGTCCCTCCCTGGCGCTTCTGTGGGAAAACTATCCGAGTCCAAGTTTTCCAGCCATAACACCTGAGTATATTTGAAAATGTGTTAATATACGGACAAAGGAAGTGGAGCCGTCCATTCTGTGTCCAAACTCCATCCTGGGAGAACAGATGAAGGAATTTACAGTAGATTTAAAGCTGATATTGCACTCACAGTGGCGTAGGTTTTTTGCAGTGTCGTCATTGGCTGAAAATGGAAAATGGCGTTCTCTTATCACCGCCGCTCTGTAAGATGGAGGCTCTGAAGCAGCTGTTACTTTAGAAATGCTACCGGCCCAGACCAGAGGGGGGCGCTACAGAGAACATTCCCATAAACTCAAGTACGTTTAACGACGAGCTGTTTCTTTTCCAGCTTATAATGTGGAGTTGTTAAAATCATTTAGTATCAGTGTGTCTCTGGGTTAAGGTCACAGCAATGAACAAGACGGATTTTAGTGAAACTACAAGATAAGTGCAGTGATTCTTTTGCTCTCATGTTTTAAAAATTTTTATTTGTTGGTTTTGAAATAGCTACAAGTCAACTATTTAATTCAGTGGTGTTTTTTTTTTTTTTTTTTTAGTTCTGTAATTTTTTCTTTTTTTTTAAATTTTTGCAGTATGTGTCAATTTATTTATTATTTTTTTAAATTTATTAATTTCTTTATTTATTTTATTTTTATTTAATTATTATTATTACTTTTTTTTTTTTTTTTTTTTTTTTTACAAATTTTCTCCATATTTTACTACATTTTTTGTAATTATATTTTGTTACTCAGTGCTTGCTCAATTGTCATTTTTAGGTGACTTTTATTATTTATTTACAGTATTTTCATTTTATTTTTGTTTGTTTGTTTGTTGTATTAATCTTAAAAAGGCATCTAAGTGTTGATAAATTTTCAACTTTTTTTTTTTTTTTTATAATTTAGGATTTTTTTTTTTTTTTTCCTTTTTTCTGGTAATTTGTGTAATTTTCATGCTAAACCTTTGTCTCGGTTGAGCTATTCATGGGTTTCAGAATGATATAAAACTAAGACTACGTTGCTATAGCGATGAACAATTTAAAAACTATAAAAAATATTACATCTTTTAAATGGGTCTTTAAAAAAGTCTTGCCTATAACAGGAAGCTAAAACCCGTGAATACCTTGAACGTACCACGTAACCTTACACCCCGTCTGAAGCACACCACGCTCATACGCAAACACATGACAAACTCTTTCTCATTTTTACCCATAATTCTTCATCACTGAACTGTAAAACATGAGCGGAATCATTATGTCACTTTTCTGTTTTTTCCAGACACATTTTCCACAGATAATTCCTTTCATGGTGGTTGGCTCTTGACGTTACGCGCGCTCTGTCTTTTTCCTTATTTAACTGTGGAGGGGGCTCATACGGGGGGATGTTTTTCTAGCTGGGCAGCGGAGTGGAGAATAAATCCCAGTGGTGAACTCATCCCAGCTCGAAAATAAAGACCTGAATGATGGTTTGGACTGGTTTTAAATCACGGTACCATGATACTAACATTTCAAACTCGATAGTACTACCAAGAAACTGAATACATGCCGCTTCGGAATACTAATTGTTTTGAGTACCTGTATTCAGATTATAGTTACTTTACTAAATTAAAGAAATGCATGACTGTACTTCATCGTGTAATTTTTGCTTTGAACTGCATGATATTAGTGAGAAATATTATAAAATTTGCTCTTACATCGCGTGCATGTGCTATTTTTTGGTCTCTAATTAGACATAATGAATGCATAGTAACAAAATACTTTTGTTTGTAATATCAAGTCATGTTTTTTACACTATAATATAACGCAACTTGGTGTAAAAGTTTTCTAAATATTCCAAATACAGTACTCTGATTGGATCCTGTAACGGAATATATTGCAAAATATATTCTAACTTGGATATTCAGTATTAATTCAGTATAACTAAACACATTTTCAAAGTATTCTTCTCATCACTGTAAACTCAATACTCAGTACTGCAATGTTTAGATAAAAAACACTCTTTATTTATACAACAGAGTTTGATTTTCAGTGTTAAGTCATGTTATTTTTGGTTATCTGTTTATATTTCCACATGGCCTTATATTTGTGTAATCCTTGAGTCACTGAAGTAAGTTCCATGGGCGTATACTCATCTATGTACTTTTATACTTCTTCTGATGCAGCTCAAGATCATTCTAAAGATATTCAGGAACTACAGTTTTAGTATCTGATTTCCAATACTTTTGACAACTGTAGTTATTAGAGATAGACCAATATGTTTTTCTTCATGGCCGATGCCGATACCGCTTGTTTATAATCCAGAGCAACCAAAGGCCGATGAGTTCCGCTGATATTTTGGGGCAGATTTGGATGATTTTCCTCAAATTCTGTCATTTCAGTTTAGTACAGACTCACCCACAGCCCATTTCTACCCCAAACGTTTAAGAGAAAAGAAGCTAAAGCGTTAATATAAAGCTTTGTGTGAATGTTTTAATCAGAATATTGACCAAAACTAAATAAAAAAAGTCCAAATATCGTTATAATACAGTTCTAAGTACCTCATGTAGCGATCTTTGGTCTCCACACTGGCGCGTTTGGCTTTTGTGTGGTCTGCTCAAAGTGACATTTTTGGTAGGCTTCCAGATCTCGACGTGGTTGGTGTGTTCATGTGAATTACCGGAGCTGTTGGATGACTTAATTGGATGATTTTTCCATTGTATCCGGCCGTGTTGTCTGTGATCATTCCCTGGTGAACATAATTTTGGTAAATAAACAATCCCACGGCTCTGCATTCACTCTGCCCAGTCTACCGTTGTGGCTAGACGCGCCAATAATAAGCTCGCCGTGTTCGCGAGGTTGAATTGACAGTTGAGGAAAATACTAGTGGTCGGTACGCCACATCTATCCCCCCTCTCTTCTTTTTCGCTGTCTTTCTCTTTTCTTTTGTCCGTCTCTCCCTCTGTTTTCCTAGGCTGAACTGACAGAAAGTACAAGCGGACTGACTGCCTCATCTCTCCTTCTCTCTCTGTCTTTTTGTCTCTTTCTCTTTTTTTTTTTTTTTTGTGAATTGTCAGAAATGGTCAGAAACACCAGGGGCCTGTTGTCGGTTTCTACCTCTCTCTCTCTCTCACTCTCTCTCACTCTCTTTTTTTTTCTTCTTTTTTGTTCCTCTCCTTTGTTTGAATTGACAGAAAATACAAGTGGACCATACCTCCTATCTCTCTCTCTCTCTTTCTCT